>NC_082711.1:180130700-180282547 GCF_030144855.1 Hypanus sabinus
TTCAATGTCTTGCCTTCAATCAGATTAGAGGATGGACATCTGGTATTTCTCCTCCAACCTGACGTTGACCTCAAACTGACTGATTTCCTGTACAAACAACTTTAAATAGAATCCAAGTGCATCATTCTTTTGAAATTAACAAACAGGAACTTCCTTACAAACCTGTGCCAACACTCATGCCAATCATTCCATTCAATCAGAAAGAAAAGCTTCCCCCTTTCCCCCCTTAGTGACGGGTGAAATAATGTCATGTTTAATTTTAAGATTGGTGGAAGTAAATTGGCGTGCCAAATTAACCATGTTCCTGTTGAATAACATGTCTGGCAATCTGGTTAAGTATCCAAACTAGTCTGGCTGAAACCCAGTAAATGTGCTGGATAAATGTGATGCTCACGAGGAGTGGATTAGAATTCAAACTCCACAGGTAAGGAGGAAATGCATTAGCCACGGCACGTAATCTCTTTATGACAGAAAGAATGAATATACTGTAGTTTCAAAGCTAGGAATTGCTTCATGGAGAAAACCCCTAGATGGGGTCAATATTGTGGCTGATTTAATCATTTGCTCATTGAATGTTAAACCATACCAAATCACCGAAGAATGTCAGGGCAGCTCAAACCGTTGTGCCTGTGCCAATTCTTTAACATTATACCACTCAGTTTAAGTCAGTCCTCCTCACACCTCCCTGGCATTTTTCGGTATTGTACTGTCAACTAGTGTGTCTGTTCATTTCTCCTTCTGCAGTTTCCAAACTTCTCCAATGTTTGCCATCCTTCTGAGCTCTGTATTCTCAGAAAGTTTTAAACTTTTGCCACTCATCACAAGTTTGTTAACGCGATTTACATCCGGAAGAGGAGCAATCAACTCCAAACTTATTGCTGCATCCTTCCCTTCAGCCTAGATAGCGAATGATCACACTGTCAAATGCATCACAGCCAATGATGCGGCCTGCAAGTGTTGTCACACTTCTGGCACCAGCATAAGCATTCCCACAACATACTAACCCTAACCTGTACATGTTTGGAATATGGGAGGAAACCAGAGCACCCGGAGGAAATCCATGCTGTCACAGGGAGAATGTACAACTCCTTACAAACAGCAGTGGGAATTAAACTCCGATCAGTGGTCATTGGCAGAGTAAAGTGATCGTTCTAACCTTAACAATACTGTGCTTCAAATGTACATTATGTGACAGTCTAACAAATGTAGTATCAAGCCCACTGTCCATTTTAACTCTGTTATTTTATCAAAGTACTCAATCAATGAGAATTGTCTTTGTTTTGTTGAAAAGTATTTGAACATAATTGTGCTTCTATTACCACATTTGTGCCTGAGCTTTTGAAAGTTTCCAGCATTTTCTGTTTTCAATGCTTTGTTGAACGCTGTGTTGTGTTTCATGGAAAGTTTTGGATGGTCAGTAACATATCCTTTATTCCTTGCAATTGAGCACCATTGAGCATATCTACATGGAGTGCAATCGCAGGAAACCAGCATCCAACATCAGGGACCTCCAGCACTCAGGCCATTCTCTCTGCTCACTGCTGCCAACAGGAAGAAGGTTCAGGAGCCTCATGACTCACACCACCAGGTTCAGGAACAGTTACTACCCCTCAACCATCAGGATCTTGAATCAAAGGGGGTAACTTCATTCAGCTTCACTTGCTCCATCACTGAACTGTTCCCACAACCTCTGGACTCACTTTCAAGGACTCTTGAACTCATGTTCTCGATACTTATTGCTTATTTATTTATTATTATTATGCTGTATTTGCACAGTTTGTTATCTTTTTCACATTGCATAGAATTAGGCTGAATGGTCTATTTCTGCTCCTATGTCTTATGGTTATTTGACTATTTTGTTGTGTGCAGTATTTCATTGATTAGAGTCCGAGTTATGGAAAAATACAGCACAGAAAAATAAACCATTTAAACTGCCTATTCCCATCGACCTACACCGCAACGATAACCCTCCATACCCTAATATAAACGTTACCTATTCAAACTTCACTTAAACATTAAAATTGAGCTTCCATGCACCTCTTGTGCTGGCATCTCATTTCACACTCTCTCGACCCTCTGAGTGAAGGTTTCCCCTCATGTTCCTCTTAAACTTTTCATCCTTAACCCATGACCTCTAGTTGTAGTCCCACCCATCCTCAGTGGAAAAAAGCCCACTTGAATTAACCCTATCTATACCCCTCATAATTTTATATACCTCTATCAAACCTCCTCTCAATCTTCTATGTTCCAAGGAATAAAATCCTAAACTATTCAACCTTCCTTATAACTCAGGTCCTTCAGACTCAGCAACATTCTTGTAAATTTCTCTGTACTCTTTCAACCGCGTTTACTTATTTCCTGTAGATAGGTGACCAAAACCACACACAGTATTCCAAATTAGGCCTCAGCAACATCATAAGGGAAAATGCTGGAACTCTGAGCCACACACACAATGCTGGAGGAGCCCAGCAGGCCAGACAGGCGATGTTTTGGGCTGAGACCTGTCAGGACTGGAGATGAGAAATCAAGGCAAGAAGGTGGGGGAGGGGAGGAAGAAGTACCAGGTAGTAGGTGAAAGTGAAACCCAGCAGGGTGAAGTGAAGAGCTGGCAAGTTGATCGGTCGGTGAAGGATATACAGGGCTGGAGAAGGGGGAATCTGATAGGAGAGGACAGAAGACAGGAGAAAAGAAGGGGGAGGAGCACCAGAGGGAGGTGATGGGCAGGTGAGGAGATGAGAGAGGGAAATGGGAATAGGGAATAGTGAAGCGGGGAGGCATTACCGGAAGTTCGAGCAATCAGTGTTCATGCCGTCAGGTTGGAGGCTACCCAAGTGGAATATAAGGAGTTGCACCTCCAGCCTGAGTGGGGCCTCATCACAGCAGTAGAAGAGGCCATGGACTGACATGTCAGAATGGGACTGGGAAGTAAAATTAAAATGGGTAGCTACTGGAAGATCATGCCTCTTCTGGCAAACGAAGCGTAGGTGCTCAGCAAAGTGTTCTCCCAATCTACATCAGGTCTCACCGATATACAGGAGGCCACACTGAGAGCATCAGAAACAGTAGATGATCCCAAAGACTCGCAGGTGAAGTGTCGCCTCACCTGGAAGGACCCTGAACACCTGAAGTCCTACACAACTTCAACACGAACATCCCATCTCCTGTACTCAGTATGTTGTTTATGAAGGTCAATGTACCGAAAGCTTTCTTTACAGCCCTATCTATCTGTGAGGCCATTATCAATGAATTATGGACCTGTATTCTCTGCTCTACCGCACTCCTCAGTGTCCTACCATTCACTGTGTAAGGCCTACTCTGGTCACAATTCTATTGTATTTCTTTGTATTTACTGCGAATACCTGTCAGAAAATGACTCTCCGGTTGTATATATGGTGGCACATTTGTACCTTGATAATAAATTTACTTTGAACTTTCGATATCTGGTGAAATATCAGTTGTACAAGTCACATAAATATTTCTGAGTGGGACCAATAGTGGAGCCGGAGCAGTGAGGGTGCAGCTGAAAACTCCTCCCTCAGCTAGAGGGGGACAAACATTAGCTGCATGTATCTGCAGTACAAACCCCCAGCACCCAGGACATGAGCCTGAAGACATTTCAAGAACAGCTTCTTCCCCTCTGCCTTCAGATTTCCGAATGGACATTGAACTCATTAACACTACCTCAGTAATTTTTTCTGATATTTTTCTACTATATACTATTTTACTGTAACAGTAATTTTTAATGTATTGCACTGTACTGCTGCCACAAAACAGCAAATTTCATGACATTGCCAGTGATAATAAACCTGATTCTGAAATCTAGTATCTGAATTGCCAATGCTGTACATTTAAAATCTCAGCATTTTCCTCCCCAATGGCCCTTGAGAAGACATTCTATTGTAGATTTGCAGAGTGGTATTACAGGTATTCTATTAATGTGAATGTTCATTAACTTCAATAAGCCTTTATAATCAGAACGATTTCCCACGAAATCAGAATGAAGTGATCTCTGCTGAGCAGTTCGTGCATCATTTTACAGTGTCAGCCATCACTGACTGGGGTTTAATTCCCACCACTGTCTATAAGAAGTTTGCACATACTCCCCATGAATGTGTGGGTTTCCTCTGGGTGCTCCAGCTTCCTCCCACATTCTAAGGACGTATGGATTAGAGCTAGTGAGTTGGTGCCAGAAGTGTGGGGACACCTGTGGGCTACACAACACAATCCTTGCTGACTGGCATTTCACTCTACGTTTCGATGTAGCTGAGATAAATAAACCATCTCTAGTCGACTGGACAGTGGCTGATCCTTTAGAGGAAAGCGTATAAGCCACATTCAAATGAGATGAGGTTGTAGTATTGACACTCTTTGATTCATGGATCCCTCTAATATTGATATACTCTACTGACTTGGCTCCAACGTTTCCTCAACTTTTCACATCAAAATAAGTAATCTAGCTGAGAGCCTAGAACCAATCCTAAAAATATTCCACTTATTCCAATCTCTGTACTCTGACCTTCAACCATACCCCTATTCCTAACTCTTAAACACTTAATTTATTCAACAACATTTTGTTTTTGTCAATGGAGTTACTGGATTTATAATTCAGAGTCATGGATAAGTAATCTATGGATTAATACCTTTTGACCTAGGAATGGACAATATTGTGTTCTCTCATACACTCCGTTAACCTGCATCCATGGTAGCACAGTGGGTGGCACAACACTACAACAGCTCGGGGTGTTCCAGAGATCCGAGTTCATTTCCACTGCCATCTGTAAGGAGTTTATACATTCTCCCCATGAAATGTATGGATTTTTTCCCAGTGCTCTGGTTTCCTCCTACATTCTAAAGATGAACAGTTAGTATGCTAATTGGTTCTTATAACCTGTCCTGTGATTAGGTTAGGGTTAAGTAGGTGGTTGCTGGGCAGTGTAGCTCATTGGGCCAGAAGAGCCTGTTCTGCACTGTATCTCTAAATAAATACATAAATATCAAAAGCCATTCTGCTGGAACGTTAACTTCTCATTCCCAATCCCATTCCTTCCCATTGCTCCCCCGTTGCTGACTCCTGATCTAACAAAGCCTTGATTTTAAAACCATGGCCTTGTCCCTGCATAACTCCATCATCTCCAAGGTGCTGAAGTTCCCTCTTTAAATATTTCTGCCTTCCTTTCTCCCCTCCCCCTTTGAAATACCCTCAACCCCTGTTTTTTTAACAAGCCTTAGGCCTCCCAAATTTTGTGGATCAGTGTCAAATTCAGGGCCCCAAACAATCCTTCCAGATAAGGTAACTCCTCACCTGTGATTCTGCTGGGGTTGTCCATTGTGTCCAGTGCCCCCGATGAGGCCCCCGCTGCATTGGTGAGACTCGGCGTAAAAACCCATTGAGCACCTCTGCTCCATCCAACAAAAGTGGAAATTCCTGGTGTCCAAACGTTTTAACTCCCATTCCCTTTTCGACATGTCACTCCACAGCCTCCTCTTGTGCCACGACGGTGCCATCCTCGGGCTGGGGAAGCAACACCTTGTACTCTGATTGGGTTCCTACAAGCTGATGGCATGAACATTGTTTTGTCCTTCTGGTAAAAAAATTCTTCCACTCTTCTACTCTCCACTCTGGCCCCTTACTGCTTCTCGCCTGTCTATCCTCTCCCAGGGTTTCCTCCAACTTTCCTTTCTCCTATGGTTCACTCCCCTGTCAGATTCCTTCCTCTCCAGCCATTTACCTTTCCCACCCACCTGGCTTCTCCTATCACCTTCTAGCTCTCCTCCTTCCCCCTCCCACTTTTATTCCCTCTTCCTTTCCAGACTTGATGAAAGGTCTCAACCTGAAATGATGACTGTTTATTCATTTCCATAGATGCTGCCTGACCTGCTGAGTTCCTCCAGCATTTTGTGAATGTCAAATTTTGTTTGATAAGAACTTTTATTTACTGTGTTAAACAAATACAAGCCTTTGTTGTCAGTTTCATATCTGCCAAAATATCAAAAAGACACTATTACTACCAATAAATATACTGTACACAACTCATGAATGATGAAGAAGCTGCTGTTGGGTATATCTCAGCAGCTTCTTCCCGATGACCTGGCACTGTACAGTCTCTGGAGGAACCCCAGGAGTTAATATTGAATTTTGCAGGTCTCTCCTACCTAGCTCCTCTTTCTGAAGCTGATGACTAATACAGTGAGACAGTAACAGCAGTGTCAATCAATGTGGAAATTATTAAGTTTGGTTTGTTTGGATGTGTGCTAGAGGAGGGATAACAAAAAGGTAAACAAGATAATTTCTGTATTTCTGCATTGCCTTTTGTGAACTCAATACTTCCGACGTGCAGCTCTATTATAATGAAACTGACAGTGTGATTATGATCAGCAGAAAGAAAGTCAATGGATTATCTGTGCTTAGTGGTGTCAGTTAGAAGATAATATTAGCCCTGACAGTGAGAAGACTTTTCCAAAAGGGCCGTGTGAAATTCAACCTCTTCCAGAGATGAGGTCGACAGGGCTAGACTGGGAGAGCTGGCCTGCTCTGCTCGGATCTGAGTTCTGCAAGGACAATGAATAGAAGTGGATAAGCCATCATGGTTTCAGACAGGGTAAAGAGGGAGAGGCTACCACCACTACCAGATGGACTGAATGATCTCGTTTTGTGCTTAATATTCAATGACTCTAGAGCACATGAAGCATCAGTTTATGGAAGAATGCACCTTCAGTTAAACAGTACTCATGGTGAAACATCCCGTAGATTAGATCAGGAAGTGGCTGAGGTGGGACTTGTGACTCCAAGGCAAAGGGCAAAGGGCAAGTGTGCACTAATTTATTCTGAAGCCATCATAGTGTAATCGTTAACTCAACACTTTTACAGTTTGGGGCATTGGAGTTTGGAGATCAATTCTGGCATCCTCTCACTAAGCAAGTTTGTACATCCCTTAGTAGGCAAGGGTCTGGCACATGGAGTACAATGTTGTTAAATGCGAGGTCATCCACCTTGGAAGGAAAAATGAAAGAACAGATTATTTAAATGGTAAAAAAAAGTTGCAGCATGCTGCTGTGCAGAGGGACTTGAGAATGCTTGTACATGAATCACGAAAGATTGGTTTGCAGGTGCAGCAGGCTATCAAGAAGGCAAATGAAATGTTGGCCTTCATTGCTAGAAGGATTGAAGTTAAAAGCAGGAAGGTTATGCTATACTGTACAGGGTACTGGCGAGGTTGCATCTGGAGTATGCGTGCAGTTCTGGTCTCCTTACTTGAGGAAGGATATACTGGGTTTGGAGGTGGTGCAGAGGAGATTCACCAGGTTGATTCCAGAGATGAAGGGGTTAGACTATGAGGAGAGACTGAGTTTCTTGGGACTGTACTCGCTGGAATTCAGAAGAATAAGAGAAGATCTTATAAAAACATATATAATTATGAAAGGGATCGATAAGATAGAGGCAGAAAAGTTGTTTCCACTGGTATGTGATACTGGAACTAGGGGACATAGCAAGATTTGGGGGAGTAGATTTAGGATGGAGATAAGGAGGAACTGCTTTTCCCAGATGGAATTAGTCCTTACTCTCAATAATTTCTCCTTTGGCTCCTCCCACTTCCTCCAAACCAAAGGAGTAGCCATGGGCACCCGTAAGGGTCCCAGTTATGCCTGCCTTTTTGTTGGCTTTGTGGAACAGTCCATGTTCCAAACCTGTACGGGTATCTGTCCCCCACTTTTCCTTCGCTACATCGACGACTACATCGGCGCTGCCTCCTGCACGCATGCTGAGCTTGGTGACTTCATTAACTTTGTCTCCAACTTTCACCCTCCCCTCAAATTTACCTGGTCCATTTCTGACATCTCCCTCCCCTTTCTTGATCTTTTTCTCTCCATCTCTGGAGACAGCTTATCTACTGATATCTACTATAAGCCTACCGACTCTCACAGCTACCTGGACTATTCTTCTTCCCACCCAGTCTCTTGCAAAAATGCTATTCCCTTTTCACAATTCCTCCGTCTCTGCTGCATCTGCTCTCAGGATGAGGCTTTTCATTCCAGGACGAAGGAGATGTCTTCCCTTCCTCCACCATCAAATCTGGTCTCAAATGCATCTCTCCCATTTCCCGCACATCTGCTCTCACCCAGCCTCCCACCATCCCACTCAGGATAGGGTTCCCCTTGTCCTCACCTACCACCACACCAGCCTCTGGGTCCAACATATAATTCTCCATAACTACCGCCACCTCCAATGGGATCCCACTACCAAGCACATCTTTCCCTCCCCCCTTTCTGCTTTCCGCAGGGATCTCTCCCTACGCGACTCCCTTGTACATTCGTTCCCCCCCCATCCCTTCCCACTGATCTCCCTCTTGGCACTTACCCTTGTAATGCCCCTCCTCCCCTCCCTTTTATATATATAATCTCTCTCTCCCCCCCACCCCCCTCTCCTTTTTTTCTCTCTCGGCCCCTCTCACAATCACTCCTTGCCTGTTCTCCATCTCCCTCTGGTGCTCCCCTCCCCCTTTCTTTCTCCCTAGGCCTCCCGTCCCATGATCCTTTCCCTGCTCCAACTGTGTATCCCTTTTGTCAATCACCTTTCTGGCTCTTAGCTTCATCCCTCACACTCCTGTCTTCTCCTATCATTTCAGATTTCCCCCTCCCCCTCCCACTTTCATATCTCTTACTATCTTTTCTTTCAGCTACCCCTGACGAAGGGCCTCGGCCCGAAATGTCAACTGTACTTCTTCCTATAGATGCTGCCTGGCCTGCTGCGTTCCCCCAGCATTTTGTGAGTGTTGTTTCCCTGAGAGTGGTGAATCTGTGGAATTCTCTGCCCAATGGAGGCTCCCTCAGTAAATGTATTGAAGACAAGGTTGGATAGATTTTTGCATAGTAGGGGAATTAAGGGTTAAGGGGAAAAGGCAGGTAGGTGGAGGTGAGTCCATGGCCAGATCAGCCATGATCTTATTGAACAGTGGAGCCGGCTCGACAGACTAGATGCCTACTCCTGCTCCTATTTTTTATTTCTTATGTTCCTGTGTGTGTGGGTTTCCTCTGGGTGCTCTTGTTTCCCCCCCCCCCCACCCCGGTCCAAAGGCATACCGCTTGGTAGGTTAATTGGTCATTGTAAATTGTCCTCTGATTAGGCTAGTGTTCATTACTGGGCGGCACAGCTCAGTGTTCTGCACTGTACATCTAAATAAAATTTTAAAAGTAATAATAGATTCCTCTCTGACATGATGGCCCAAGTTTTAAAAAAAAAAACAAATAGTAAATTTGAACTAAAGTAAGACATTTCAAACATGAGAAAGTCTGCAGATTCTGGAAATCCAAAGCAACACACAAAACGGTGGAGGAACTCAGCAGGTCAGGTAGAATCCATGGAAAACAGTAAACAGTCGATGATTCAGGTCATGACCCATTTTCAGGACTTCAGTAAGAAATGTATTGCTTTTAACCTTCTTTATTGTAAGATTACAGAAATTCTTACAAAATGTAAAGACAAGCATTGATAAGCAATGATAACAATCACTCCTTTCTCCAGAAATGTCCCTTAGCCTCCATTCTGTCCACTTCAATATCATCTCCAGATCAATGAAGAGTTTGACCTAGTGTTACCCTACCTCTTAAACCTGATATTACTGTGAACAACAATTCCTAACCCTAATTTTGATAAATGTCTTTATAAATTGACATGGTAATTATAACTCACAGGCACATGAGCCTAACCAACCACACTGACATTTCATCACTTCCTCAGCCACTGATATGGCATTTAGTCATAATGTGAGCTTTGGCTTGAGTCACTAATCCTGCTCATGACCCTTTGTCCAAAATATTTTTTCCGCTCTTGTTCTAAATTCTGTATTCTGCATGGAGGACAGTGGCCAGTGGTGTTCTGCAGGGGTCTGTTCTGGGACCTCTCCTCTTTGTGATTTCTATAAATGACCTGGATGGGGAAGTAGAAGGGTGGGTTAGTAAGTTTGCTGATGACACAAAAGTTGGGAGTGCTGTGGATAGTCTGGAGGGTTGACAGAGGTTCCAACAGGACATTGATAGAATTCAGAACTGGGCTGAAGAGTGGTAGATGGAGTTCAACCCATGTCAGTGTGAAATGGTTCATTTTGGTAGGTGTGGAGGGTCAAAGAGATCTTGGGGTCCATGTCCATAACCTGCTGCCCAGGTTGACAATGTTGTTAAGAAGGCATATGGTGTGTTAGCATTCATCAACCATATGATTGAGTTCAAGGGCAGTGAGGTAATGTTACAGCTATATAAGACCTTAGTTAGATCCCACTTGGAGTATTGTGTTCAGTTCTGGTCACCTCACTACAGGAAGGATGTGGATACTACAGGAAGAGTGCAGAAGAGATTTACAAGGATGTTGCCTGGATTGGAGAGCATGCCTTATGAGAACAGGTTGAGTGAACTTGGCCTTTTCTCCTTGGAGCGACGGAGGGTGAGAGGTGACCTGATAGAGGTGTATAAAATGATGAGAAGCATTGATTGTGTGGATTGTGTGGGCTTTTTACCCCAGGGCTGAAATGACTAACATGAGTGGGCATAGTTTTAAGGTGCTTGGAAGTAGGTACAGAGGGGATGTCAGGGGTAAGCTTTTCACAGAGTGGTGATGCGTGGAATGCACTGCTGGCGATGATGATGGGGCAGATACAATAAGACTCTTAGGTACGTACATGGAGCTTAGAAAAATAGAAGAGCTATGCGGTAGGGTAATTCTAGGCAGCTTCTAGAGTAGGTTACATGGTTGGCACCACATTGTGGGCCGAAGGGCCTGTAATATGCTGTAGATTTCTATATTTTGTGTTCTATTCCCAGTTGTATATTCCCTCAGTACACCCCCTTTCTGAATTCTCTGTATGTATTCCCTCCATAAAAGAGAGGTACCTTCTAGCAGAGTGGTCATCGTTGGAGTCAGAATGGTAAGGCTTTGGTTCAACAGGCTTTGGCAAGAACAGGAGGAGGCAAGGTAAGTAGGTAAATTTAGTTCTTATTTCTTTTTCTTATTTAACTCGAAAGAAAAGGGGGTATTTCTAAAGGGTGGCATTCTGTTCTGGGTGTCAGATATGGGATCTCCAGGAGATTTCCAATCTCCCCGATGGCCACATCTGCACCAGGTGCATCGAGATGCAGTTCCTTAGACACCACGTTGGGGAACTGGAGCTGCAGCTTGATGATCTTCGGCTTGTTAGGGAAAGTGAAGCAGCGATAGACAGGAGCTACAGGGGGTAGTCACCCCCAGGATACAGGAGACAGATAAATGGATAACTGTCAGGAGAGGAAAGGGAGAATGTCAGATAGTGGAACGTGCCCCTGTGGCCATCCTCTCTACAATAAGTACTCCATTTTGAGTACTGTTGGAGGGGGACCTACCTGCAGGAAGCAACAGTGGCTGTGCCTCTAGCACTGATTTTGGCCCTGTGGCTCAGAAGGGCCAGAAACAGAAGAGAATGGCAGCAGTAATAGGGCACTCTTTTGTTAGAGGGACAGATAGGTGTTTCTGTGGTCGTGAAAAAGAAACATGGATGGTAGTTTGCCTCTCAGGTGCCAGGATGTTTCTGAACGCATCCACAATATCCTGAAAAGGGAGGGTAAGCAGCCAGAGGTCGTGGTACATATTGGTACCAATGACACAGGTAGAAAAAGGGAAGAGGTCCTGTAAACAGTATACAGGGAGTTAGGAAGGAAGTTGAGAAGCAGGACCTCAAGGGTATTAATCCTGGGATTGCTCCCTATGCCACACGACAGTGAGGATAGGAATATAATGAGGTGGCTGATAAATGTGTGGCTGAAGAATTGGAGCAGGAAGCAGGGATTGAGATTTCTGGATCATTGGGACCTCTTCTGGGGAAGGTGTGACCTGTATAAAAGGGATAGGTTGCACTTGAATCCGAGGGGACCAATATCTTTATGGGATGTTTGCTAAAGCTGTTGGGAGTGGTTTAAACTAATATGGCAGGGGATGGGAACCAGTATGATAGAGCTGAGGATGAGCCAGCGGGTTTCAAGTAGATGATGGGTGGAATATGAATGTAAGGAAGGACAAGCCAATGATTGGGTACAAATGTAGACAGAGCAAAGAGTTAAATTGTACCACAGAGGCAAAATTCAAAAGGGCAAAGAATGCAGGACTGAAGGTGTTTTATTTAAATGTGTAGTATTCACAATTAGTGATTGTCAGTATGACGTTGTGGGCATCACTGAGTTGTGGTTGAAAAAAGTCCATAGTTGGGAGCTTAATATCAAAGGATATGCTTTGTAATGAAGGACAGGCAGGGGGGCATGGGCTATTGGTAAGAGATGAAATTACATCTTTAGAGAGAGGTGACAGAGGGTCAGAGAATCTCGAATCTTTGTGGAGGGAGTATAGAAACTGCAAGGGTAAAAAACCATTATGGGAATCATATATAGGCCTCCAAATAGTAGCAAAGATGTAGGGTTGAGATTACAAAGGGAGCTGGAAAGGGCATGTAATAAAGGTAATGACACTATTGTAATGGGGTACTTCAATATACAAGGGGATTATGATCAAAGAGAGGGAATTTGATGAATGCCCACGAGATGGCTTTTCAGAGCAGCTCGTGCTTGAGCCTGCTCGGGGAAAGGACATCTTAGACTGGGCGTTGTGTAGTAATCCAGACGGTATAAGGTAAAGAAACCCTTAGGAGGCAGTGATCATAATATGATTGAAAACATACTGCAATTTAACAGGGAGAAGCATAAGTCACATGTATCAGTATTGCAATGGAATAAAGGGAATTACGGAGGCATGAGAGAGGAGCTTGCCCAGGTAGATTGGAGGAGTTTCTGGAGGGGATGATGGCAGTACAGACGTGGCTGAAGTTTCTGGGAATAGTTCACAAGGCGCAGGATAGGTATATCCCACAGAAGAGGGTTCTCAAATGGCAGGGGTAGGCAACTGTGACTGACAAGGGAAGTTAAGGACTGCACAAAGCCAAGGAAAGGGCATATAGGTACAAATGACCTGTACCTTCCAAACATCCGGACCTGACTTGCACTACCGTACTTTCCCTTTTCTATTTTCTAATTATGATTTATAGTTTAATTTTTTATGATAGACAATAGACAGTAGGTGCAGGAGTAGGCCATTCGGCCCTTCTAGCCAGCACCGCCATTCACTGTGATCATGGCTGATCGTACACAATCAGTACCCCGTTTCTGCCCTCTCCCCATATCCCTTGACCCCGCTATCTATAAGAGCTCTATCTAACTCTCTCTTGAATGCATCCAGAGACTTGGCCTGATGCACCATCAATAACCCTCGGAGATGTGAGGCAAGAGATAGGCTTTTATTAGCTGGAAGAGAGAGCACTATCAGCAGCAAGAGACCATCACACAACATCCTGGAGACTGAGGGAGGAGCAGTGCCTCCAATCGCCTTTATACAGGAGCAGTCAGCAGGGGGCGTGTTCAGACAGGTATATGTAGTTCACCACATGGCCTCCACTGCCTTCTGGGGCAGAGCATTCCACATATCCACCACTCTCTGGGTGAAAAAGTTTTTCCGCATCTCTGTTCTAAATGGCCTACCCCTTATACTTAAACTGTGGCCTTTAGTTCTGGACTCACCCATCAGCGGGAACATGCTTCCTGCCTCCAATGTGTCCAATCCCTTAATAATCTTATATGTTTCAATCAGATCCCCTCTCATCCTTCTAAATTCCAGTGTATACAAGCCCAGTCGCTCCAATCTTTCAACATATGACAGTCCCACCATTCCGGGAATTAACCTTGTGAACCTACACTGCACTCCCTCAATAGCAAGAATGTCCTTCCTCAAATTTGGAGACCAAAACTGCACACAATACTCCAGGTGGGGTCTCACCAGGGCCCTGTACAGCTGCAGAAGGACCTCTTTACTCCTACACTCAATTCCTCTTGTTATAAAAGCCAGTATGCCATTAGCTTTCTTCACTGCCTGCTGTACCTGCATGCTTGCTTTCATTGACTGATGTACAAGAACACCTAGATCTCATTGTACTTCCCCTTTTCCTAACTTGACTCCATTTAGATAGTAATCTGCCTTCCTGTTCTTGCCACCAAAGTGGATAACCTCACATTTATCCACATTAAACTGCATCTGCCATACATTTGCCCACTCACCCAACCTGTCCAAGTCACCCTGCATTCTCATAACATCCTCCTGACATTTCACACTGCCACCCAGCTTTGTGTCATCAGCAAATTTGCTAATGTTACTTTTAATCCCTTCATTTAAATCATTAATGTATATTGTAAACAGCTGCGGTCCCAGCACCGAACCTTGCGGTACCCCACTGGTCACAGCCTGCCATTCCGAAAGGGACCCGTTAATCACTACTCTTTGTTTCCTGTCAGCCAGCCAATTTTCAATCCATGTCAGTACTCTGCCCCCAATACCATGTGCCCTAATTTTGCCCACTAATCTCCTATGTGGGACTTTATCAAAAGCTTTCTGGAAGTCCACTGGCTCTCCCTTGTCCATTTTCATAGTTAATCCTCAAAAAACTCCAGAAGATTAGTCAAGCATGATTTTCCCTTCATAAATCCATGCTGACTCAGACTGATCCTTCTACTGCTATCCAAATGCGTTGTAATTTCCTCTTTTATAATTGACTCCAGCATCTTTCCCACCACTGACGTCAGGCTAACCGGTCTATAATTCCCTGTTTTCTCTCTCCCTCCTTTCTTGAAAAGTGGGACAACATCAGCCACCCTCCAATCAGCAAGAACTGTTCCTGAATCTATAGAACATTGGAAAATGATTACCAATGTGTCCACGATTTCTAGAGCCACCTCTTTAAGTACCCTGGGATGCAGACCATCAGGTCCCGGGGACTTATCAGCCTTCAGACTCAACAGTCTATCTAACACCATTTCTTGCCTAATATAAATTTCCTTCCATCCTTTACCCTAGTTCCTTTGGCCACTATTACATCTGGGAGATTGTTTGTGTCTTCCCTAATGAAGACATATCCAAAGTACCTGCTCAGCTCATCTGCCACTTCCTTGTTCACCATAATAAATTCACCTGTTTCTGTCTTCAATGGCCCAATTTTGGTCTTAACTATTTTTTTTGCTATTCACTCACCTAAAGAAGCTTTTACTATCCTCCTTTATATTCTTGGCTAGTTTACCTTCGTACCTCATTTTTTTCTTGGTGTATTGCCTTTTTTGTTATCTTCTGTTGCTCTTTAAAAACTTCCCAGTCCTGTGGTTTCCCGCTCATCTTTGCTGTGTTATACGTCTTCTCTTTTATTTTTATACTGTCCTTTACTTCCCTCGTCAGCCACAGCCACCCCTTACTCCCCTTAGGATCTTTCTTCCTCTTTGGAATGAACCGATTCTGCACCTTCTGCATTATTCCCAGAAATACCTGCCATTGTTGTTCCACTGTCTTCCCTGCTAGGGTTTTGTTCCATTGAACTTTGGCCAGCTCCTCCCTCATAGCTCCATAGTTCCCTTTGTTCAACTGTAATACTGATTTTATTATATTTACTTTGATTTGTACTTCAGGGAGCGCGAAGCGCAGAAACAAATATCACTGTCATGATTGTACGCTCTAGTATCAATTGTTTGGTGGCAATAAAGTATTTGTATTGTATTGTAAATGTGAGTGTGAAATTGGATGATTGGGGAGTTTTTAAAATCCAGCAAAAGGCAACTAAACAATTCATAAGAAGGGAAATAATGAACTATGAGGGCAAACTAGCCAATAATATAAAGCAGGATACTAAAAGGTTTTTCAGTTACATAAAGAGTAAAAGGGAGGTGAGAGTTGATATTGGACCACTGGAAAATGATGCTGGAGAGGTAGTAACGGGGGACAGAGAAATAACAGATGAACTAGGTTGCATCAGTCTTCACTGTGGAAGACACGAGCAGTGTGCCAGAGGTCTGTGAGTGTCGGAGGAGGAGTGAGTGCCATTACTATTACAAAGCAAAAAGTGCTAGGCAAACTGAAAGGTCTTAAGATGGATAAGTCACCTGGGCCAGATGGACAACATCCCAGAGCCCTGAGAGAGGTTACTGAAGAGATGATAGATGCATTGGTTATGATCTTTCAAGAATCAGTTGATTCTGGCATGGTTTCAGAGGACTGGAAAATTGCAAATGTCACACCACTTTTTAAGAAGGGATGAGGGCAAAACAAAGGAAATTATAGGCCAGTTAACTTAACCTCAGTGGCTGGGAAAGTGTTGGAGTCCAACACTCATAACTTCCACTTTAGATATACCCATGGAATTGGCCTCGAGTGCAGTCTGTGGCAGGGCATTCCAAAACCTACTGAATGTTGAAAGGACTAGATAAGGTGGATGTGGAGAGGACATTCCCTCTGATGAGGGTATCCAGAACTAGAGGATGAAGTTTTGGGGTATTTGGAGACTAATGTTAAAATAAGTCAAAGTCAACATGATTTCTATAAAGGGAAACCTGACAAATCTGTTAGAATTCTTCAAGGAAGTAACAAGCAGGGTGGACAAAGGAGAGGTAGTGGATGTCATTTACTTGGATTTTCAGAATGCATTTGATAAAGTGTCACACAAGATAAAATCTTAACAAGATAAAATCCTATGGCGTTACAGGAAAGATACTGGCATGAATAGGGGAATGGCTGACAGGCAGGAGGCAGCGAGTGGGAAAAAAGGGGCCATTTCTGGTTGGCCATCAGTGACTAGAGGTGATCTTCAGGGTCAGTATTGGAACTGCTGCTTTCATATTAATTGTCAGTGATTCGGATAATAGAATTGATGTCATTGTGGCAAAGTTTGCGAATGATAAGAAGATAGGTGGAGGGGTAGATAGTGCTGAGGAAGGAATGCAATTTCAGCAGGATTTCGACAAATTGGAAGAATGGGGAAAAAGTGGCAGAAGGAATACAGTGTTGGGAAATGTGTGATAATACATTTTGGTGAAAGGAACAATAGTGCAGACTATTATCTAAATGGGGAGAAGCTTCAAACATCAGAGGTGCAAAGAAGCTTGGGAGTCTTCATGCAAGACTCCCAGAAGGTTAATTCTCAGGTTGAGTCTGTGGTAAAGAAGGCAAATGGAATGTTGGCATCTATTTCAAGGAAACTAGAATATAAAAACAAGAGGATAATGCTGAAGCTTTATAAGACACTAGTCAGGCCACACCTGGAGTATTGTCAATAGTTTGGGTCCCATAACTCAGAAAGGATGTACTGTCATTGGAGAGAGTCCAGAGGAGGTTCACGTGGATGATTCTAGGAATTAAGGGGTTAACATATGAGGAGCGTTTGGCAGCTTTGGGCCTGTAATCACTGGAGTTTAGGAGAATGTGTGGGGTTCTCATTCAACCTACCAAATGTTGAAAGGACTAGATAAGGTGGATGTGTAGAGGATGTTCCCCCTGATGAGGGTATCCAGAACTAGAGGGCACAGCCTCAAAATTGAGTGGCGACCTTTTAGAACAGGAGTAAGGAGGATATTTTTTAGGCAAAGAGTGGTGAAGCTCTGGAATGCCCTGCCACAGACTGCACTCGAAGCCGATTCCGTGGGTATATTTAAAGTGGAAGTTGATAGTTTCCTGATTGGTCTGGGCAGCAAGGGACATGGTGAGAAGGCAGGTGTACGGACTTGAATGGTATCCGGGATCAGTCATGATGAAATGGCAGAGCAGACTCGATGGGCTGAATGGTCTAATTCTGCTCTTATGTCTTAAGATCTTAAGGCTGTCATTGGTTCGTATCTCCCCATTCTCTGAATGTCTCGGAAATGTCTAAATACCTCTTCTTAGTGTATCTGCTTCCATCATGTCCCTGCCACCATTTTCCCTACCGTGTGAAACAAAACTTGCCTCAGAAATCTCCTTTAAGCTTTCCTTTTCTCACCTTCAATCTGTTGATATTTGACCACTCCACCCTAGGAAGAAGACTGACTACTTATCCTGTTTATCCTGATATTTATTAGGAGCCCTTCAACAATCTCTTTGCCACTGTACTATTACACAGGAGGTATCGGAGAATTGAGACAAGAATTGTTAGGACGGGAAACAGGTTCTTCCCCCAGGCTGAGACATGACTGAATTTCCTCCCAGGTCTCATCATGTATGAAGTGCCAGTGGTGTTACACTGTTTACTTTTTAACTTATGCTGTAAATGTACCTTTATTATTTGTTAATTCATTTGTGGTAATATTACTTTATGTGTGTGCGCGAGTTACAGTTCTGTGCAAAAGTCTTAGGCACATAGTAGAGTTATAGTGCCTAAGACATTTGCATAGTACTGTATTTGTCAATATGGAGCAGAGAGTGAGTTTGTAAATCTGGTGGGAGCAAAGGATGTTGGGAATAGTGAGGGTGGAGTGCCCCAGGAGGGGTGTGGGACTGGTGGTAGAGAAGGAGTGCCAGGGAGGGGTGAACGCAGTTGCAGACACACTGTGCCTTAAGTCACCAGGCAAGGTCAGAAGATTCCAAATAATTGGTTTATTGATCATTATAGAATGTCTCTCTGAAGCTTCCTGCTCCATCGCCATGATTCCTCTCTCCTTGCCTTCTTCCCTCTCTCAGTTCACAATACAGACCCATATCAGAGTCAAGTTTATCATCACTCAAGTACATCATGAACTTTTCTGCAGCAGCAGCAGTACAGTGCAATATATAAAATGACTACAGTACTGTGCTAAATTCTTAGGCACATAATATAAATCTATAGATAGATAGACCTAACAGGTCATCCCTCAGCCTTTGACACTCTAGAGAAAACAATCAAAGTTTTTCCAACATCTCCTTATAGCTAATCCTGGTAACCACTGCACTCTCGCTGAACCTTCCACATCTTCCTTGTAATGTGGTGGCCGGGAATGCACACAGTATTCCAAACATGAACTATCTGAAGTTTTATATCCCAACATTTATAAGCTGTCCCTTAAGCAAAAAAACCTGCCTAAAGCTCTGTGGTCCTGCCATATCTGGTCATGAATTGTGGAGGACAGCGAAAGAGAAGATTCCCATCCCCTAACAAGGGTGAGGAGCTTTATCTAATCGAAAACAAGTATTTACAACCATGTACAACCAGAGCTGCCAAGTGGTGATTCATCTTGGAGATCTCCACTGGCATAGAATCCATCTCAATCAATTTGACACAACATGACATCAGGAATCTTGGGACTCCTTGCAAAACTGGAAGACCCAAACTTATTGTCAGCTAGTTAACACTGACTAAGCTCCATAGTTGGAATTCTTCTGAATTCCAGGAGGGGAATGAGAGCTTTTTCAGAGTTACTAGCACTTAAAGATCAGAAATCTGCTTCTGAGCCTGTCACAAATTCAGGGAAAAAATCCTCTTCCCAGTGAAAGGCTAGAGTGGACAGTGAGAGGATGTTTCCAATATTGGGAGAGTATAGATCCAGAGGGCACAGCCTTAGAATAAAAGAACATCCCCTTAGAAGAGAGATGAGGAAAAATTTCTTTAACCAGAGGTTAGTGAATCTGTGGAATTCATTACCACAGACAGCTGTGGAGATCGTCATTGGCAACATTTAAAGCAGAGGTTGACAGATTATTGAGTCAAAGGTCACAGGGAGAAGGCAGGAAAAGAGGGTTGAGAGGGAAAATAAATCAGCCATGATTGAACGGCAGAGCACTTTTGAGGGGCTGAATGGCCTAATTCTGCTCCAATATCTTATAATCTTACTGACATGTTGTAGAAGTCTGTCTAATTCGTGTTTGAAAGTCACCTTCAACAATGTCATCCAGAAGCAGTGATTCCTCTGAAGTTGGGTAACTCCGGAAACTTGCAACAGGCAAGATTATGCAGAAATGTTGGTTTGTGTTTGTCATTATTTAACCTGAAGAACTCTTTTCATTCACTCAAACCACAAATTACATGCAAATCAGAGGTTGCTGCAATTTCAGATCTGTATAACATTTCCCAAAAAAAAAACAAGACCATAAAAATATTAATTCAGAAAGAAAACACATTTCACACTTCTTGGATTCCATTTCAACTGTGATTATTACTCTCTCAGGTGTTGAATGTGTTTTTCTTATTAAGAAGTATCACTCCGATTAGTTTTATCACTAATAACATGACATGTGAAGTGAAGCCAGTCACTCTCCTGTCTCTAGATGTAAAACTAGAACAAATCAACAGTGTTTGTGCCACACACAAAATACTGGAGGAATCCGGCAAGTCAGGCGGCATCTATGAACAGGAATAAACAGGGCTAAGACCCTTTATCCTGGGGGAAGGGGAAGATGCCAGAACAAGAAGATGGGGGAAAGGGAAGATTACAAACTAAAAGGTGATAGGTGAAGCCTGGTAGGTGGGGAAGGTGGAATGAAGTAAGAAGCTGGGAGGTGATGGATGGAAAAGGAAAAGGGCTGTTGAAGAAAGAATCTGATAAGAGAGGAGAGTGGCCCATGAGAAGGAGGAGGGACACCAGGGGGAGGTGATAGACAGGTGAGGAGGAGAGGTAAGAAGGGGACCAGAGTGGGGAATTGAAGAAGAGGGAAGGAGGAGGGGGAGAAGTTACCGGAAGTTGGAGAAATCAATCTTTATGCCATCAGGTTGGAGGCTACCCAGCTGGAATATAAGATGTTGCTCCTCCAACCAGAGAGTGGCCTCCTCGTGGCAGAACAGGAGGTCATAGACCAACATGTCGGAATGGGAATGAGGATTGAAATTGAAAAGGAAATCCTGCTTTTTGCAGATAGAGCGTAGGTGCTTGATGAAGCAGTCCCCCAAATAAAGTATTTGTGATAGATTGTTTTGCAATTACACTGAGCGAATATGCAAAAATAAATCTGGGAAATATGATGTACATAATTTTGTTTTAAATATTTATACTCCATATTTTTCTTTGCCTCAACTCATGGCATTTTATCCTCTCTGAAATGTTTCAAATAAGAGTAATTTTCAGATAAGTAATTTATGACCATGTCATTAATACAAAGTAGGCAGGAGAAGTCAGATTTTACTCCTCCCCCTCACAGTGTTTTAATCCTGCAGCTATTGTGCCAGTAACCCTGTTCAACAAGATTAGAATATAGGACTACTATTATCACACAATGGTTGTAAAATTCCTTTCCATAAAGCCTGTCTATTTGGATCCCTTGGGTTTTCTGTACAGTTATAAACAAATGCTGCACACCATTTCAGGTGTGCTTGAACATAAATTACTGAAAGATTATGTGCTGATTCAGCAAGTACTTAGGAAGACAAAGAAAACTGACACCACCTTACTGTGATTCCATAGGGGGCTCTGGTGAATAGACATCTAAAATCTCAGGTACATATAAACACTGAGACTAAGGTGACAATGAACTAGTACACTACCTCTCTATTTTTCTCTCTCTTTTTGCACTACTTAATATATATATTTCTTATTGTAATTTATAGTATTTTAAAGTTATGTATTGCAAGGTACCACTGCCACAAATTTCACAACGTATGTCAGTGGTATGAAACCTGATTCTGATGCAGAGAACTATTAGAAATTTATAGCAGTCATGGAGTAGACAGCTGGAACTTTTTTACCCAGGGTCTAATATCAGAGGGTGTGCATTGAAGCTGAGACAGGGAAAGTTTAAAGAAGTACAGGGCAAGTTGTTTTTTCTTCCCCACAGAGAGTCGTGGGTGCCTGAGGTGGCGGCAGAGACAGATATGACAGAGATGTTTAAGAGGCTCTTGGGCAAATGAATATGCAGAGAACAGGGGGATATGTACTGGCAGAAGGGATTAGTGTACCATGGCATTACTAGCTTATGTACAGCACAAGATGATGGGCTGAAGGTCCTGTCCAGGTGCTGTCCTAATCTATATATAATGTAGCTTCTACCACCTGTCCAGGTGAAAATGTTGTCTCTATGACACTATATGAGGTGAGCAAGTGGGCAGGTGAGGAGAAGGGGTAAGGGGGGAGTCAGAATGGGGAATTTAAAAAGAGAGAAGGAGAGGGGGGAGAAATTACTGGATGTTAGAGAAATTGATATTCATGCCATCAGGTTGGAGGCTACCCAGATGGAATATGAGGTGTCGCTCCTCGAACTTGAGAGTGGCCTCATTGTGGCAGTAGAGGAGGCCTGGACCCACACGACGGAATGGATACGGTTACTGGAATTACAATGGTCGGCCACTGGGAAATCCTGTCTGTTGCAGACAGTGACTGAATCAGGGCCTGCAGATACCTCTGCATGGCAGAGAGAGTGGTGCACAGAATTTGGAGGAAGAAGCAGCTCTTTCTAGTCCTTTCTCACTAATGGCTCTAGCTCCACTTTGGAAAACTCCAGATGTCTGCACTATCACCATTGATTGCTCATGGTTTCTAGCAAATTCCAAATACTAATTGAAGCTCCAGTGCAATTTCCCTTTTATATAGCATGATTGGGTTTAGTCAGGATGACCATAACCTGGTGTTGAACACTTGCAATGTGGGGCCCCGATGGTTTGCATTAAACACAGCAACAAAACACTCTCCCCCCATCAAACACATCTTCAAGAGTCGCCACTTCATCATGAAAGACCCTCACCATCTGGGACATGCCCTCTTTTCATTACTACCATCAGAGAGGAGCACAAAGATAAATCAATCTATGTATATAAGCTATCCTATGTATTTATATTTATTGGGTTCTTCTGTGGCATTGGATCCAGAATAACAATTATTTTGTTCTCCTTTACACTTGTTTACGGGAAATGACATTAAGCAATCTTGAAGCTTGAAGACCAACACTCATAAAAAAATTTTAAGAATACCTTCTTCCCCCCCCCCACCTCCACTATAAGATTTCTGAACAGTTTACAAATCCACGAATATGATCTAAATATTCATCTTTTGCACTATTTATTTTTTTATAATTTATAGTATATTTCATTCATTGCACTGTACTCCATAAGACCATAAGATATAGGAGCAGAATTAGGCCATTTGGCCCATCGAGTCTGCTCCACCATTTCATAATGGCTGATCCATTTTCCCTCTCAGCCCTAATCTCCTGCCTTCTCCCCATATCCCTTCATGTCCTGACCAATCAAGAATCTATCAATCTCTGCCTTATATATACATAAAGACTTGGCCTCCACAGCTGCCTGTGGCAAAGAATTCCACAGATTCATCACCCCCTGGCTAAAGAAATTCCTCCTCATCTCCATTCTGAAAGGTCCTCTGGTCTTAGACTCTCCCACCATAGGAAATATGCTCTCCACATCCGTTCTATTAAGGCCTTTCATCATTCAATGAGTGTTACACCTGCCACAAAACAGGTTTCACGACAGATATCAGTGATTCTGAGGCTGCCAAGGGTTATCCCCTTTATATTACATTAATGAAGAGCACCTGAGATGTTTAGAGGCCTTT
The DNA here is from genome assembly GCF_030144855.1 of Hypanus sabinus. Taxonomy (NCBI): domain Eukaryota; kingdom Metazoa; phylum Chordata; class Chondrichthyes; order Myliobatiformes; family Dasyatidae; genus Hypanus; species Hypanus sabinus. The sequence continues at coordinate 180,154,017 of NC_082711.1, forward strand.
CCCTGCACCAACAGGTACAGATGAACTCCAACTACCCTGTTATCTACTCTGTTGTACCATCCAGCTTACTCTGAGAGTCTGAGCTATAGTCTAATGGTTGAAAAGAGCAGAGGTAGCAGCCATTCAGACCACTGGGTCACTCCAGCTCTTTTAATTATACAACCACATCTGGGTTCTTTCTTCAGCCCTATAATCATTCCCTTTTCAAGTGGTAATCCACAACCCTTGAAAATTCCTATTGAATCTGCCTCTATTACCCTTTTAGGAAAATTGTCTAGCTCATAACATGAAAGCAAAAATATATATCTCACCTCCTTCATCGGCTTAGTGTGGATTAACCTAAACATTGCTGATCAGTGTCTTCATCTGGCTGTTTCCCTTTTTCTACTGACCTCCCTATTAGCCTCAGGTTCAGTCAGCCCGTTTGCCTCATGGATACCATTCCTCAGGCTCTCTACTTCAGTTCCTCAACTTCTCCCGTTCATATTTCCCATATCAGCCCATCCTGTCAGCCAGTGTCTCTTACTATCCCTTTCCACTCCCTGTCCGTCTCCCTAGTCTCCCACTCTGCTCCGTCTGTCTCCCAGTTTCCCACTTCACTCCCTGTCTGTTTCCCCAGTTTCCCTGAAAATGTTTCTGGATCCCTCTCCTGACACTTCTTTCACCCTATTTCTCAACTTCACTCAGCCACTCCTGCCCCTCATCTCTTCATTCCCTCACCCCTTAGCGCATCCACCTTCCTGTTACCCCCTTATTCACTTACCCAGTTTCAAGCTCCGCATTCCTCTGCCTTCTAACCCCATATTGCTCTCACTTTGCCCTTACGATCCCCTTTCACTTTCTCGTTCCTTTCACATTCTTTCTGTACTCCCCTTCCAGTTTTGCTCTCCCATTCCCCCTTTCACTTTCCCATCACGTTTTCCCTCTCTCCCTCTATCTATTCTTTCCCTTCTCTTCCTCCCATGCCACACTGACGGTTATTTTTTGAATTCTGAGGTAAACGACTGGAAAAAGTACGAGCAGTCAGTATGTTATATATTTCGTTAAGATTTTAAGAATGCTATTATATAATGTTGGGTATTTGTGAAATCTCATAAAATTTGCTAATCTTTTTAAGAAAACGAACATTGTATATTGACAACCAGTCGGGAAATGTAGTTTTTGAGTTGGCGCATTGCCTTCGAAAACCGGAAGCGAAACCTGTAATGAACTACAAACCCCATCATCCATCACGCAACGCTTTCCCTCTCCCTCTCTCTTCCCCTCCCTTGGGGAATGTTCAAGGAATGGCCACTGATTTCACAACGTCCTTTGGAGAGAAAGGTCTGGGAGGCAATTTGAGGCAAGGTGCAGTCAGTCCCTATCTCATATTTTATATGTTGTGAACACGTGGAATCTATACTAGTGTGAGGAGAAATTCCAGCAGCCCCCTTCCCATTCAGTGTCTGTCACACTTCAAATCCTGCCACCACCCAATGCAGGGAGTAATGTATGGTAACAGACTTTCCTTTGGAATACCTGGCGGAAACTACTGTCACAAGTAGAACCGGCAAAACCAGAGTCAGGATCGAATCGGGGATGGTGGGGGTTACCTGAGTTGTCAGCCTTACATGATAAGAGAATGGTGTTTGGGAAACTTATTGAAGAGTTTTATTTTGAGTAAGTAATCGGAGCGGGACATTTGAGCCCTCCATCTAGAAGAGAGGCTGTACTTGATCTGGTACAGTACTAGGAAATGAAGCTGGTCAGGTGTCAGATCTCTCAGTGGGACAGCATTTTGGAGGTAGTGATCACAATTCTATCTCCTTTACCATGGCGCTGGAGAGGGATAGGAGCAGACAATTTAGGAAAACATTTAATTGGGTAGGGGAAAATATGATGCTATCAGGAACTTGGGAGCAGATGTTCTCAGGGATATGCATGGTAGAAATGTGGCAAATGTTCGGGAACATTTGCATAGCGATGTGCATAGGTATATTCCATTGAGACAGGGAAAGGATGGTAGGGTTAAAAAAAACATGGTGTACAAAGGATGTGGAAAATTTTAGTTCAGAAAAGCTTACGAAGGTTCAAGAAACTAGATACTGATAAGAGTTCTAGAAAATTACATGGGTGCCAGGAAGGAGCTTAAGAATGAAAGTATGAGAGCTTGAAAGGGCCATGAGAAGGCCTTGGCAAGCAGGATTAAGGGAAACCCCAAGGCATCCTACAAGTATGTGAAGAGCAAGAGGATGAGACGTGTGAGAATAGGATCAAACCAGTGTGATAATGGAAACGTGTGCATAGAGTGAGAGGAGGTAGCGGAGGTACTTAATGAATACTTTATTTCAGTATTCACCAGAGAAGAGGTCCTTGGCAACTGTGGGGATGAGTTACAATGGACTGAAACACTTGAGCATATGGAAATTAAGAAAGAGGATGTGCTGGAAGCTTTGAAAAGCATTAAGTTAGATAAGTCGCTAGGACTGGGTGAAATATGTCCGAGGCTACTGTGTGAGGCAAGGGAGGAGATTGCTGAGCCTCTGGCAATGATCTTTGCATCATCAATAGGGATGGGAGAGGTACTGGAGGTTTGGAGGGTTGCAAATGTTGTGTTCAAAAAAGGGAGTAGAGATAACCCAGGAAATTATAGACCAGTGAGTCTTACATCAGTGGTGGGTAAATTGTTAGAGAAGATCCTGAAAGGTAAGATTTATGAGCATTTGGAGACATAGAGGTGGTCAGCATGGCTTTGTCAAAAGGCAGGTCATGCCTTATGAGCCTGATTGAATTCTTTGAGGATGTAACAAAACACATTGATGAAGGTAGAGATGAAGGTTGATGTAGTGTATATGGATTTCAGTAAAGCATTTGATAAGGTTCCCTATGCAAGGCTCATTCAGAAAGTAAGAAGGCATGGGATCTAAGGAGACCTTGCTTTGTGGATCCTGAATTGGCTTATCCACAGAAGGCAAAGGGTGGTTGTAGATGGTTCATATTCTGCATGGAGGTCAGTGACCACTGGTGTTCTGCAGGGATCTGTTCTGGGACCCCTCCTCTTTGTGATTTTTATAAATGACCTGGATGAGGAAGTGGAGGGATGGGTTAGTAAGTTTGCTGATGACTCAAAGGTTGGGGGTGTTGTGGATTGTCTGGAGGGTTGACAGTGGTTTCAGCGGGACATTGATAGGATGCAGATCTGGACTAAGAAGTGGTAGATGGAGTTCAACCCAGATAAGTGTGAAGTGGTTCATTTCGGTATGTCAAGTTTGAAGACAGAATGTAGTATTTAAGACTTGGCAGTGTGGAGGATCTTGGGTTCCTTGTCCATACCCAGGTTGACAGTGTTGTTAAGAAGTCATAGTATGTTGCCATATAAAGAGAGTGCAGAGGAGATTTACAAGGATGTCACCTGGATTGGGGAGCATGCCTTATGAGAATAGGTTGAGTGAACTCGGCCTTTTCTCCTTGAAGCGACAGAGGAAGAGAAGTGACCTGATAGAGGTGTATAAGATGATGAGAGGTGGATAGTCAGAGATTGGGTGGATAGTCAGAGGTTTTTTCCCAGGGCTGAAATGGCTAACAAGAGGGCACAATTTTAAGGTGCTTGGAAGTAGGTACAGAGGGAATGTCAGAGGGTAAGTTTTTCACACAGAAAGTGGTGGGTGCACCAGTGATGGTGGTAGAGGTGGATACAATAAGGTCTTTTGTGAGACTCTTAGGTGAATGGAGCTTAGAAAAATAGAGGGCTATGCAGTAGGGAAATTCTAGACAGCTTCTAGCGTAGGTTGCATGGTTGGCACAACATTGTGAGTCGAAGGGCCTGTACTGTGCTGTAGATGTCTGTGTTCTATCAACTCCACCTTTCAGCAGGATCATGGCAGATCTTTTACCTCGGCACCATTTTCCTGCACTCTCCAAATCCTGTGATTTCCTTAATAGGCAGTCCCTGGGTTACAAACATCCGACTTACGGACAACTCGTACTTAGGAACAGACTGCCATAAAGCCTATTACATTAACAATTTGAGTTAAATACAATGGTTAGTAATAACGAACACACGCCCTACTTTGTGACGCTCATGAAAACATTGCGCGGCTTCAGTGGTTCGTCAGCTCGATAAAGGAGAACACCGTCCATTTAAGTCGGATCACGTTGCTGTTAAAACTGTGCTGAGTGTGTAACTTTGTATTTGGCTTAAGTTTTTCCTCTTATTTACCCTTGTAGCCATGTCTCCAAAGCATAAATTCAATGCAAGTGCTGGTGATAACATAAAAGAAAAGGAAAACGACCACGATTGAAAATAAAGATCGGAAAGAGGTGAAATGCCATCAGTCATTGGAAAAGTGTTAGGCTACAGTTGGTCAATGATTGGAACAATTTTAAAAGGTAAAGTGATGATAGCATTTGAGGAAGAAGACTGGGACCTAAAAACTCCAGAACTGAAAAAGTTTTTGATGAAAGAGTTAGCTGAAGCCTTTCGTCTCATTGAAGCAGGGATGGCAAAGTTAGAGGAGCAAGATCCTAATACAGAGAGGTTCACCAAAGTTTACCGTACAGTTACCGAGGCCCTCAGCTGCCACAAGGCCATTTATGATGAGAAAAAGAAAAGCTCTGCATAGAAAGGTAAAATATATACTCTATACTAAGACAAACATTTGACTAACACACTAAATTACAACCGTATGTACCTGTTCTGACTTACCTACAAATTCAACTTAAAGATACTTGCTTTACTTTATTGTCACCAAACAATTGATACTAGAGCGTACAATCATCACAGTGATATTTGATTCTGTGCATTGTGCTCCCTGGAGTACAAATCGAAGTAAATATAATACAAATTTAAATTACAAATCAGAATTAGAAAATAGAAAAGTTAAAGTAAGGTAGTGCAAGTCAGGTCCGGATATTTGGAAGGTATGGCCCAGATCCGGGTCAGGATCCGTGTAGCGGTCTTATCACAGTTGGAAAGAAGTTGTCCCAAATCTGGCCGTATGAATCTTCAAGCTCCTGAACCTTCTCCCGGAGGGAAGTGGGACAAAAAGTGTGTTGGCTGGGTAGGTCGTGTCCTTGATTATCCTGGCAGCACTGCTCAGACAGCATGCAGTGTAAAGTGAGTCCAAGGACGGAAGAATTATCATCACTAACTTACATGATTTGAAATTTGTTTGCAGCAGTGTATGGTGCAAAGGTATAAAAATCCTATTAACTACAAAACTAAACAGTGCAAAGAAAGGAGTAGTGTGTTCAAAATGCTGATGGTGGAGAGGAAGAGGCTGGAGGCCGAAGAATAAAAATTGTCTTGGAGTTAGAGGATTGTATGTGTGATGCACCATCAATAACTCACACTGAGACGTAAGGCGAGATATCGGCTTTTATTGACTGGAAGAAGGAACCAGGAGTGAGTGTCCATCATACAATGTCCTGGAGACTGAGGCCGAGCGTCAGGCCTCAGATCGCCTTTATACAGGGGCCTGTGGGAGGAGCCACAGGAGCAGTCAGCAGGGGCGTGTCCCGACAGGCACATAGTTCACCACATTGTGCATGGTTGGGAGTGAGGAATGGGGTGTGATTGGGGAGGGCTTGTTTTACTGTTGTCGTTGTTTTGATGTTTGTTGCGTCTCCCTTCATCCAGGACATGCCCTATTCTCATTGCTACCATCAGGGAGGAAGTACAGGAGCCTGAAGGCCCACACTCAACAATTCAGGCTTCCTCTCCACCATCAGATTTCTGAATGCTTCACCAACCATTAAGAAATCTGGTTGAAGATGACACTACTTACTGGTTTGAGCAACAGCTTGTTGGTGGCCAATGAAACAAAAAATGCAACTAAATGCTTTATTGTTCACACTTTTCCTGGTAAACAATGACTGCTAACAGTAGCCTGGTGCTTCCCTGTTGGAGCTGAGCTAAATCACCTGTACGATCTGGCATTTTTGCAGTGTGGCTGGAGTCTCGCTGGGGCAGGACAGTTGCAGCATGTCTGGGTTGGAGTTGCTGGAATGGACAGAGGCAATTCAGTGTGACGGAGCCTGAACTCATGGGCAAGGAACAACCGAAGGTTTGGATAATTTAAGTACTGGGCCAGATTGAAATGATTGGAGGCAAGAAGCAGGCCAGTTGGGCTCGCTGCTATGTGGGGTTTGCTTGTCTCTGTGCTGGGCTGAGGCTACGGCCTGCAACTAATGGATTTTTGAATCGGCTGCAGTGACGCCTGGCGTTGTGAACTTCAGTTCTGAGTGATGTTTGCACAATTTGTTTTTTGTTCTTTTTCCTCTTCACATTGTGTGTTTAGTGGTTTTCTGTTGCATTTAATGGGTTCTGTCTGGATTTTAATTTTATATATTATATATATATTTCTTATTGTAATTTACAGCTTATTATATTATGTATTCCAATGTACTCTTTACACCAATGCTGTTCAACATTTTGCTGGATCAAATAATGACAGATGTCCTGGAAGACCATATTGGCACAGTAAGCATCGGAGGACAGATCATAACCAACCTCAGGTTTGTCGATGACACTGACGGGCTGGCAGGAAGTGAGGATGAGTTGGCCTGCCTTGTGAACCATCTGGATGACAAGTCTACCAGATCAGGCATGGAGATCAGCACAGAGAAAACCAAGCTGATGAGAAACAGTGAGGAGCCAATCGTGACAAAAGTCACAGTCAGTGGACAAGAACTAGAGACTGTCAAATGGTTCAAATATCTTGACACCATCATCAACCAAGAAAGGTCAAAGCCTGAAGTCCTTGCAAGGACAGCCCACACAACAGCAACACTGGCTAAACTAAAACCAATTGGAGAGGTAATAACATCGCTCTGTGATCCAAGTTGAAAGTCCTACATGCACTTCTGATCTCCATCTTCTTGTATGCATGCAAATCATGGACTTCGACAGCAGAACTGCAAAAGAATATCCAGGCAATAGAAATGAGATGCTTCCGAAGGCTCATCGGCATCTGCTATGTAGATCATGTCTCAAATGACAAAGAACCGTCAGCCAGCATATGAAACACTCCGAAGATCTACTGTCCACAGTAAAGGAGAGGATACTAAGATGGTATGGTCTCATTACAAGATCAAGTGGGGTGTCAAACACCATTCTTCAGGGGCCGGCGCAGGGGAAAAGGAAAAGGGTCAGCAGAGGAAGAAATGGACCGACTACCTTGCAGAGTGGACCTGAGAGAGGTTTGCCGCAACACAGGCACTTGCCCGCTGTGAGAGACGGAGGCACTCACTTGCACAGTGCCTTCACGACCCAGATGGGTTGCGGGATCCATAACCAAAACCGTCATGTACTGCTGCCACAAAACAACAAATTTCATGACATATGTCAGTGATATTAAACCTAATTCTGATTCTGCTCTGGGTGTGTTTTGGGTGGTTCTGCTGAGCATTGTGGACGTGGCATGTTGCAGCTGGAATGTGTGGCGAGGGGTTTGCGAGGACTGCCCCTCAAACACCCTTGACCATATTGGCTGTACTGCAAGCAACGCATTTCATTGTATTTTCCGAGCTACATGTGATAAATGAACTAGAATCTTCAATTCTGAATCTTTATTCAAAAGATGAACTACCGTAAGAACTCAGTGGGTCAAGCAGCAGCTGTTGAGGCAAAGGACACAGTTGACATTTTGTATCCAGACCCTGCAAAAAGAGTTTCTCCATCTTACTTTATCGTCTTTGTGCTGTTATTCAGAAAACTGTAGATAAGACCATAAGACAGAGGAGCTGAAATAGGCCATTTGACTTTTCACATTTGGTCTGCCATTTCATCATGGCTGATCCATTTCCCTCTCAGCCCCATTCTCCTGCTTTCTCCCCATAACTGTTCATGATCTGAGCAATTAAGAACCTGTCAAACTCAATTTTAAATATACCCAATGACTTGACCTCTACAGCTGCCTGTGGCAACGAATACCACAGATTCACCACTCTCTGGCTAAAGAAATCCCTCCTCATCTCCATTCCAATCTTTTTCTCTGACTGGCTGCCCATTCCCGAGACTGATCTACCTTCAATGAGCTGTTTCCAGACTATGTTTGCTGAGTCACTGCTAAATTTGCAAAATTGACCCCACCCTAACTTAGATCCTCAAATTAGTTGTGTCTGTGTCCCTTTCTATGACTATACTAGATCTAACTGAGTTATGATCTCTACCACAAAAATATTTCCCACTAATTCTCTGTCTGCCTGGTTTCATTTCCTGAAAATAAATCCAGAATTCCCCCCTTCACCAAAAAAATCTCACTCTTGTTCATGGCAAAATGTGAGTACAAGTTTGCTTTACTATCTGCCTTAACTGTTTGGAGCTCTGCAGTACACCAGAGCAATTGCCCTGATGAAGGATCTCAGCCCAAAAAGTTGACCATTTATTCACCTTCATAGATGCTGCGTGACCTGCTGAGTTTCTCCAGCATTTTGTATGTGTTGCTCTGGATTTCCAGCATCTGCAGAATCTCTTGTCATGAATTGTACTATATTTATTATTTTTTCTTCTCATTTAGTGTTCCTTCCCAGACGTTATCTCTTCTCAGAGCAGTGGTTGTTATTTAACCAAAATTGCTTTTCCTGCCACAATCTTAATACATCCTGAAGAAAACGATATCCATTAGGAAAGTAAAATTGACACAGACACTTACTTATTACTATAACCATATAACAATCACAGCACGGAAACAGGCCATCTCGGCCCTACTAGTCCGTGCCGAACTCTTAATCTCACCTAGTCCCACCTACCCACACTCAGCCCATAACCCTCCACTCCTTTCCTGTCCATATACCTATCCAATTTTACCTTAAATGACACAACTGAACTGGCCTCTACTACTTCCACAGGAAGCTCGTTCCACACAAATAAAACTCTATACTGTAACTCTAGATCGGGGGTCGGCAACCTGCGGCTCCCGAGCCATTTGTGGCTCTTTCACCTCTGTGCTGCGGCTCCCTGTGGCTTTGGGAAATAATTGGTCAGTATTTAATTAAAATGTATTTTATGTTAGTTTGTTAGCTTTTGAAATGTAATTCTAAATTTGAAGATTATGGTGATCTTGTACAATCTAAGTGTGGCGACACATTTCCTGGCACATCCGAAACGGCTCACAATTAGCCAGCATTCCGGCTAAGGGAGATAGCCTACGGGGGTTTGTGAGTACGCGTCTTTTGCAGCATCTGCGTCCATGGGGGCTGGGTTGAGGGAGGCTTAAAAGCAAGGCTGTTTAGTTCGAATAAAGCTATCTTTGACTGCAGTTTACTGACACCGCTACAACGTGTTTTTATCGCTGGCTGTCCAGACGGAAGGTGCTGAAACGCTTTGTCGCGTGTCTGGAAGAAGTGAAAACTTTCCTGGGCAGCAAAGGGCTCACCTTTCCTGAGCTGGAACAGCCAGAGTGGCTGGAAAAGCTACACTTCATGGTAGACATGACAGCGCACCTGAACACGCTGAACACAGCTCTTCAGGGGTAAGGACGTACAGCCCTGCACATGTTGGAGGATGTTTTGGCATTCGAGCGCAAGTTGACAGTGCTTGCCAGAGATTTACAGAAAGGCACTTTGTCTCACTTCCCCAATTTGAGAAAGTTCAAACAAGGTCACGACATGATAATTTCGGAGTATTTACATTCTGCAATCATCGCAATGCAAACATCGTTTGGGAAACGCTTCTGTGAGTTCAGAGAGGAAAAAAACACATTATCCTTCCCGGTCACTCCCTTAAGCATCGATCCTTCCCTACTGAATACGACTGCATTGGCAGGTGTGAGTCATCCTGATCTTGAGATGGAACTGGCCGACATAGCCGACAAAGACATATGGGTGTCCAAGTTTAGACGCTTGACAGCAGACCTTGAAGATGTTGCCCGTCAGAAGGCCGTTCTTGCTCAGAAACACAAATGGAGTGATATTGAAAACCTTCCAAAACCGGACAAACTTGTGTTCGAAACATGGAATGCTATGCCCGACATTTATGTAAACATTAAAAAGTATGCGCTTTGAGTCCTGTCGATCTTTGGATCCACATATGTAAGTGAGCAGGTGTTCTCCAACATGAACTTTATTAAAAACAAACATCGCGCACGCCTCACAGATGACAGCTTGCGATCCTGTGTAAAGATGAAGGTGACGTCATACAGCCCTGATGTGCAGACGCTGTGCGCTGAGGTCCAGGAGCAGAAATCCCATTAACCAAGTATGATAAATATTTTAATTGCCTATTATTTTATGTATATTCATATTTTTTCATTGTTCAGTGAAATAGTCCTTTTATTTTTCAGGCTGACAGCTGGCTGATGTTATTTTTGGTTTGCTGCTGGCGGAAAATTTAAGTTCGGCGTTTTTCATAAATACAAGAAGGACTCAAATAGACATTGAGTATTTTACTTAAAAGTAACTTTCAACCCAACGTCTTTTTTTCAGAGTTCAAAATGTTTTTGTTGCATGCAGAAATGTAATTTCGTTTTCTCTGCAGGAGTTCATCAATTTCATAAATGCAACACATTATAGTTTGTTTATACATAGCATAAAGGCAAAAAAAACGTTGTATGCAGTGTTATTTCATTTTAAATGTCAAACGGGTTTTGCGGCTCCCAGTGTTTTCTTTTCTGTGGGAAACGGGTCCAAGTGGCTCTTTCAGTGGTAAAGGTTGCTGACCCCTGCTCTAGATAGTACCTCACAGCTCTTGAACTCAATCCCCCCACTGATGAAGGCTGACACACCACGTGCTTTGTTGACCTTTGATAGATCTATAAACGTAGATCCCAAGATCCCTCAGATTATGACTGCTCTAATTGTAACTTCAACCCTGCATTCCTGTCTACTGTCCACTGTAACCTTTCACCGCTTTGTTTATCAAGAATCTATCTACCTCTGCCTTTAAAATATTTATTGCCTTTCACTACCCTCTGAAAGAAAATAAAAGTAACTCATTTCTATCTTAAATTTGTGTCTTTAGACAGTAATACCTAGTTTGAGATTCTCTCGCAAGTGGAAATATCCTCTCTACATCCACTCTGTCAAGACCATCGTGATCTTGTAGATGTCAATTGTCCACTCTCACTCTTCTGAACTACGGCAGATTCAAGCCCCGCCTGCTCAACATTTCCTCATAAGATAACTCACCCATTCCAGGGATCAGTCATGTAAACCTTGCCTAATTGTTTCTACATATTAACAGGCTTAAATAAGGAGATACAGTTAATTATTTATGTGTATATGTCCTTAGAGATACAGCATGGAATAGGGTCTTCCAGCCCAATGAGCCACCCCGCCCAGCACCCACCTATTTAGCCCTAGCCTAATCATGGGACAGTTTACTATGACCAATTAACCTACTATCCGGATGTCTTTGGACTGTGGGAGGAAACCCACATGCTCACAGTAAGAACATGCAAACTTTCTTACAGAGAACACTGGAGTTGAAATGTGGTGCCTAATGTGGTCTCACCAAAAACCTAATAATCCCCGCTGTAGTATTTAGTAATAAACTAGCTTTCTGTTGGCTTTCTCAATTAACCACTGTAACTGGCTATTGGTGAATCATGCACTCAGACACCCAGATCGTGTTTCATATCAAAGCTCAACGATCTTGAAGTAAGGGAGCCATTAGGAGGTAGTGACCATAATATGATAAGTTTTATCTGCAATTTGAGAAGGATAAGGGCAGATCGGAGGTGTCAGTGTTGCAGTTGAACAAAGGAGACTATGGAGCCATGAGGGAGGAGCTGGCCAAAGTTGACTGGACGGACATCCTAGCAGAAAAGACAGTGGAACAGCAATGGCAGGTATTCTTGGGAATAATGCACAAGGTGCAAAATCAGTTCATCCCCTGGAGAAGGAAGGATTTAAAAGGGGGAAAGGGGCCACAGTGGTTGACAAAGGAAGTCAGAGATTGCATAGCATTAAAAAAAAGAAGTACGACAGTGGGAGGACAGATGATTGGGAAATTTTTAAGGAACAACAGAACTTAACTAAAAAGGCAATACGGGGAGAAAAAATGAGGTACGAATGCAAGCTAGCCAGGAATATAAAGGAGGATAGCAAAAGCTTTTTTAGGTATGTGAAGAGAAAGAAGATAGTTAAGAACAATGTTGGGCCCTTGAAGAATGAACTGGGTGAAATTGTTATGGGAAACAGAGAAATGGCAGAAGAATTTAATAAGTACTTTAGATCTGTCTTCAGTAAGGAAGACACAAGCAATCTCCCAGATGTATGGATGGGCCAAGGACATAGGGTAACAGAGGAAATGAAACAAATTGACACTAGGAAGGAAACGGTGATGAGTAGACTGATGGGACTGAAGGCTGACAAATCCCCAGGTCCAGATGGTCTGCATCCTAGGGTACTAAAGGAGGTGGCTCTGGAAATTACGGATGCATTGGTAATCATTTTCCAATGTTCCTTAGATTCAGGATCAGTTCCTGAGGATTGGAGAATGGCTAATGTTTTCCCACTTTTTAAGAAAGGAGGGAGGGAGAAAACAGAGAACTATCGTCCTGTCAGCCTAACGTCAGTAGTGGGGAAGATGCTAGAGTCCATTATTAAAGATGAAATAGTGGCATATCTAGATGGCAGTGATAGGATTGGGCCGAGCCAGCATGGATTTACCAAGGGCAAATCATGCTTCACTAATCTGTTGGAGTTTTTCGAGGATGTTACCAGGAAGTTAGACAAGGGAGATCCAGTGGATGTAGTGTACCTCGATTTTCAGAAGGCATTTGATAAGGTCCCACATAGGAGATTGATGGGTAAAATCAGAGCTCATGGCATTGGGGGGAAGATATTGACATGGATAGAAAACTGGTTGGCAGATAGAAAGCAAAAGGTAACGGTGAATGGGTGTTTCTCGGAATGGCAGGTGGTGACTAGTGGGGTGCCACAGGGCTCGGTATTGGGACCACAGGTGTTTACGATTCATATTCATTTATTTATGACCTGTAAATCAAAGCATACAGTGAAAACATAAGTTGACGTGCAGGCTGCCTTCAAGAGAGCGAATCCAAGGATGGAATACCTGGCTGAGTACTGAAGACCTGTGCTGACCAACTGGCTGGTGTGTTCACAGATATCTGACAGTGTGTGGTACCCATTTGCTTCAAATAGGCTTCAATCTTACCTATGCCTCAATGACCATCACCCAGTGGCACTTACATCCACAGTGTTGAAGTGTTTTGAGAGCCTGGTGTTGAAACAGATCAGATTTGTCAGGCAAGATTTCCCTTCACAGAAACCATGCTGACTTTGACTTATTTTATTAGTCTCCAAGAACCCTGAAATATTGTCCTTGATAATAGACTCCAACACTTTCCGAACCACTGAGATTAGGCTAACTGGCCTATCATTTCCTCTCTTTTGCCTTCCTCCCTTCTTAAAGAGTGGTGACATTTGCAAATTTTCGGTCCTCCGGGACCATGCCAGAATCTAGTGATTCTTGTAAGATCATGACCAAAGCATCTGTAATCTCTTCAGCAACCTCTCTCAGGACTCTGGGATGTAGTCCATCTGGCCCAGGTGACTTATTCACCTTAAGACCTCTGAGTTTGCCTAGCACTTCTTCCTTTGTAATAGCAATGGCCTTCACTCCTGCTCCTTGACACTCACTGACCTCTGTCACACTGCTCGTGTCTTCCACAGTGAAGACTGAAGCTAATCACTTATTAAGTTCATCTGCCATTTCTTTGTCCCCTGTTACTACCTCACCAACATAATTTTCCAGTGGTCCAATATCAACTCTTACCTCCCTTTTACTCTTTATATAACTGAAAAACTTTTTGGTATCTTGCTTTATATTATTGACTAGTTTGCTTTCATATTTCATCTTTTCCCTTCTTATGGCTTTTTCAGTCGCCTTTTGTTGGATTTTAAAAGCTTCCCAATCATCCGATCTTCCACTCACTTTTGCTACCCTATATGCCATTTCCTTGGCTATTATGCAGTCTTTAAATTCCCCTGTCAGCCATGGTTGCCTACCCCTGCCATTTGGGAACAACGTCTTCTGTGGGACATGTCTATACTGCACCTTGTGAACTATTCCCAGAAACTTCAGCTACCTCTGTTCTGCCATCATGCCCATCAGTGTCCTCTCCAGTCTATCTGGGCAGCTTCTCCCTCAAGCCTCTATAATTCCCTTTTTTCCATTGTGGTACTTCATACTGCACACTTCATTGTGCATGACCTATGCTTCTCCCTCTCAAACTGCAGTATGAATTCAATCATATTATGATCACTGCCTCCTGAGGGTTCCTTTATATTAAGCTGACAAATAAAATCTGAATTATTACACAACACCCAATCTAAGATAGCCTTTCCTCTAGTAGGCTTGAGCACAAAACGGCTCTAAAAAGCCATCTCATAGGCATTCAACAAATTCTTTCTCTTGCAATCTGACACCAACCTTATCTTCCCAATCCCCTTGCAAATTGAAGTCATAAATTACAATTGTGTCATTACCCTTATTACATGCTCTTTCCAGCTCCCTTTGCAATCTCACTCCCACATCTTGGCTACTATTTGGAGGCCTACAAATGATTCCCATAACGTTTTTTTCACCCTTGCAGTTTCTTAACTCCACCTACAAAGATTTGACATTCTCTGACCCTCTGTCACCTCTTTCTAAAAAAGTAATTCCATCTCTTACCAATGGAGCCACATCACTGATGCCTTCTTGTCCGTCCTATCAATATAAAATATATCCTTTATATTCCCAAATATGGCATTCTTTCAGCCACATCTCAGTGATGCCCACAACGTCATACAGACCAATTTCTAATTGTGCCACGGGTTTGTCCACCTTATTCTGGATGCTACGTACATTTAAATACAACATCTTCAGTCCTGTATTCTTCACCCTTATGAATTTTGCCTCTGTGGTGCAATTTAACTCTTTGCTCTGCATTTGTACCCAAATTTGCTTGTCCTTCCTTACATTCATGTTACACCCATCATGTACTTGTAAACCAGTTGACTCATCCTCAGCTCCATCATACTGTATTGACAGGGTGCACATTACTGGAGGGACAGTATTGAGAGTCCTACAATGCAAGCCGTTCAGGACTAAGGGAGTACTAAATTCTCAGACTGCCGTTCCAAGGAAAGATGAGTTCTTGGAGGGGCAATGCTGAGAGAGTGCTTCATTATAGAGGGGTACTAATGAAGGAGTGCTACAGTGTGGGCAGGGCAACACTGAGGTCAGTGTTGGGCAGTACTGCACAACAGCTTTTTGAGCAGGTTCACTGTCACCCTGTCCAGGAGGAGTCAGTGTACCACGCTTACACAAATGTGAGAGGTTGCAGCCGCTCTTTGAGTTTCTCAAGGAGCTGCTGCTACGGTTCTGGCTGCACTTTAGTCCTGTGCTCCTCATCTACGGGCACCCACTTAGGAAGGGGGGCAGGGTGTGAGGAGGATCTCCTGGTGGGCTTATCCTGGCCAAGGTGGCCATTCATGGGTCTAGGTGGCGGAAGGTGGAGGGTGCTGCCTGGGCCGACCGCCTGCCCCTCTTCCGAGGATACGTTTGTGCCTGGTTGTCCTCGGAGAGGGTGCACACAGTTGCAATGGGGCACTTCGGGGAACAGTGGGCCCTCTGGTGTATTGACTGTTTTATAGACAGTAGTAACCATATTTTAATCTGAGTATTCTTTTGTATGTGCTGTAAGTAAATTTTTATAGTTTTGTAAAAAAAAAGGACTCCGAATAACCTGAGATTTTGAGCATTCTCTCATGGAGAAGTAAATCATCTCATGGTTCTTTCCCAAAATGACTTTTGTTGTTGCAGGGTATTACCAGAGAAGTGAAAATCTGAGAAGCAATGTTCCTTCTTAATTTTCTTACAACTGCACAGACCAACCATAGCTCTGAGCTGGAAATCTTCACATGACCTGAAAACTGCACAGCACTTTAATAAAACTTTATATAAAAGAAAATTCAACAGCACTGCAACAAGGCTGTGTATATGGGAGCATTTCAGTTACTGCGCGGCTGTGCACCCATGCAGCTTTGAGGGAGCAGTGCTGAGAAGCTTTCTCATAAACATTGAGGAAGAAATCAGATTCCCCCAGAGGAAATAACAGCCTGTACAAAAACTATGCCATTGTTTGTGGTGGCACAAAGCAGCCCAGAGTCTGAATAGATGTTTAAGTGACCAGATATCATCCCTGTCTTCTCTTGATAACAGTGCTGAGCTGCAATGGAGGTGGACTAGTCAGGCAGCGAGCAGGCACCTATGCAGTCCGGAATGAAGGCACAGCAATTTCAGAATCAGAATCAGGTTTAATATCCAAACACGAGAAAATCTGCAGATGCTGGAAATTCAAACAACAACACACACAAAATGCTGGTGGAACACAGCAGGCCAGGCAGCATGTATAGGAGAAGCACTGTTGACGTTTCGGGCCGAGACCCTTCTTCAGGACTAAACAAAAGGAAAGATAGTAAGAGATTTGAAAGTAGTGGGGGGAGGGGGAAATGCGAAATGATAGGAGAAGACCGGAGGGTGTGGGATGAAGCTAAGATCTGGAAAGGTGATTAGCGAAAGTGATACAGAGCTGGAGAAGGGAAAGGATCATAAGACGGGAGGCCTCGGGAGAAAGAAAGGGGAAGGGGGCTGCACCAGAGGGAGACGGAGAACAGGCAAACAACTAAATATATCAGGGATGGGGTAAGAAGGGGAGGAGGGGCATTAACAAAAGTTAGAGAAGTCAATTTTCATGCCATCAGTTTGGAGGCTACCCAGCTGGTATATAAGGTGTTGTGCCTCCAACCTGAGTCTGGATTCATTTTGACAGTAGAGGAGGCCATGGATATAGAGGACCCACTCCGGTCTTCTCCTATCATTTCGCATTTCCCCCTCCCCCCACTACTTTCAAATCTCTTACTATCTTTTCTTTCAGTTAGTTCTAATGAAGGGTCTCGGCCCGAAATGTCAGCAGCGCTTCTCCCTATAGATGCTGCCTGACCTGCTGTGTTCCATCAGCATTTTGTGTGTGTCAGGTTTAATATCACTGGCATATTCGTGAAATTTGTTGTTATGCAGTGCAAAACACAATAAAAACTGTAAATTACAGTGAGTATATATATAAAAATTTAAATTAAATAAGCAGTGCAAAAAGAGAAAAAAATATATAGTGATGTATGTTCATGGTGTCATTGTCCATTCAGAAATCTGATGGCAGAGGTGAAGAAGCTGTTCCTGAATCATTGAGTGTGGGCCTTCAGGCTCCTGTACCTCCGTCCTGATTGTAACAATGAGAAGGGGACACGTCCTAGGTGAGGGGGGTCCTTAGTAATAGATGCTGCCTTTTTGAGGTATTGCTCTTTGAAGATGTGCTGGATGCTAGGGACACTAGGGCAGGTATTGGTTACAATATGAGCTAGTTCAGACACATTCCACGGCACTTGTTTATCAAGTTGTCAGCGAGTGCTTTCAATATTGACTCAGGAAGGGTGTGAATATGGAGCTCGTATATTAGGAACAGGGCCTGGACATTCATCCTCTCCATCCTGATCTTCTGTTCAGTAAGATATGGCCAATTGGACTGTAGCTTTCTCTCCACATTCCTTCTCACTCCCAGACTCCCAGTAAAAAAAAAATCACTTTTTGTAACCAAGAACATGTGTGTCTTAACATATTCAAAAACTCTGCTCCCATTGCCTTTTGAGAAAGAAACATCCAAAGATTAGATTCATCATAATCATCATGTGCTCATCATATGACATCATTATTATGTGCTTTGTCATGATGAAGGTGTTCATTGTCAATGACCATGATTGTTCGGCAAATTTTTTCACAGGAGTGGTCTGCCATTGTTGTCTTCTGGGCAATGTCTCTACAAGTCAGCCATTATCATTATTCATCAGAGATTGTCTGCCACCAGTGGTCACATAACGAAGACTTGTGATGTGCTTCCACCATCTGCTCCCATGGTTTCACGTGACCGTGATCGGGGGCTAAACAAATGCTACACCCTGCTGAACGATGATCTGCAGTCTAGTGGAGGGAAAGAACATCTTACACCTCCTTTGGTAAAGATGTATCTCCATCCCACCACCCAAGACAAGATTAGATTAGTTTATTGTCATATACACAAGGGTGCAATGAAATTCCTTGTTGCTGTAAAGCTCACAGGGTAACGAGTGTATGTAATAGTAATAAATACAGGGTAAGTACAATGATGAGTGCAGAACAGGAGGATGGTACAAAGGTTGTAGGACAGTCTGAAGTAGTGTAAACATACTGAAGTGATATTAGTGGAATAACGGAGAGAGGGATCAGCAGTGCAAAGGGTGAACAGTTTTCATTCCTGGGTCCTGGTCCTAATATATTGTTGGGATCACAAAGGTGGGAGTACACAGCTATATTTCATGAGGAGTTTGGGGAGAATTGGTATATTATCAAAGACTAGCACATTTCTACAGATGTACAGTGGAAAGCATTCTAAATGGCCGCATCACCGTCCGGTACGGAGGAAGGGCAAAAAGCTGCAGAAAGTTGTGAACTCAGCCAGATCCACCCTGGGCATCAGCCTCCCCAGCATCGAGGGCATTTTGGAAAAGTGATCCACCCTCAAGGACCCCCATCACCAGGACATACCCTCTCCTCATTGCTACCATCAGGGAGGGGGGACTGTGCAGGATCGGAGAAAGCTGCAGAAAGCTGTGAACTCAGCCAGATCCACCCTGGGCACCAGCCTCCCCAGCATTGAGGGCATCTTCAAGGAACGATGCCTCATAATGGCAGCATCCATCACTAAGGACCCTCACCACCCGAGACATTTCCCCTTCTCATTGCTACCAACAGGAGCCCAGGGACCAACACTCACCATTTTAGAGCCAGCTTCCCCTCCTCCATCAGATTTCTGAACGGTCCATGGACATTTCCTATTTTGCTTTCTTTTTGTGCTACTAATTGTTTTTTATACATTTATTATTGTAACTTAGTGTTCTTCTGTATTGCAACGTACTGCTGCCGCAAAACAAAATTACACACCATCTGCCGGTGATATTAAACCTGATTCTAATTCCGAGTACTGTAATTCGAGGGTGTTTCTCGAAGCCACAGGTGTGGCTGTTAGCTACATAGGGCATACGGGGTCCAGCAATAGTGAAATTCAGTTGCATTTTACAGCTAAGGAAGAGTACATGTTTTAAAAAAAATTATATTCCTGAGGTCACGGGCTTGGTTCACTGTTTCCCAGCCTTGGAACATAATGAATCCGGTAACATCGAAGTTAGATGAGCCGGTTTGTTGTCGATTGCAACACAAGAGGTTTTGCAGATGCTGGAAATGCAGATGCTGGAAACACACACAAAATGCTGGATGAAGTCAGCAGATCAGTCAGCAGCTATGTCTCAGCACGAAACGTTGACTATCTATTTCTCTCCATAAACGCTGCCTGACCTGGCGATTTCCACCAGCATCTTGTGTGTTATTGTAGATCGGGACTGGGCACCAATCCCTGCCGTGTTCCATTGGAGCGTTATTTCACCCGCAAGCACCCGTGTCCCTCCCTCCCTCGATTAACTGGTTTTTCCTCTCTGTTCTCATGAAATATTAACTGTTTCGTTTCCCATATTCTGGTTCTGTTTAAGGTACACTTTCTTTAAAAGATTGACACCTTTATTCCTGCTGGAATTGATAATTATTCTGGCTAATAATAAAGGGGTCGACGTTAATCATCCCTCGGCCGCAGAAACTATGGCCGTTCTCGGTATTTGATCACTCTGAGCTCTACGTTGCGCACAGCTCTCTCGGCCCTTCCCAGACAGCAGTTCTCTCCAATCCACGTGTTGGAAATCCAGCGTCTGTAACTGGGCGGGCAGTGAGCTGGCTGGACTCTGCGCACGGGCAGGTCCGAGGGGGGCGGACAGCGGACGGACCGGGCTCCCGCTTTCATCTCTAACTGTATAGTTGGTAGTGGGTGGGCCGCTGTGGATAAACCGGCCGGTGCTGCGGGTGAGCAGAGAGAAGCTGCCAGTACAAGCTGGCTCCCAACTAGCCTCATACCCCAAGTCCTACCAGAACTCCTTGGCCCTCCACCCACTACCCGACCCAGACTGGCAGAGTTCCAACTCCGCTCCGTGGCCTCTTTAAATAGGACCCTTTTTTCGGTGGCGGGGGGAAGCGAGGGGATTCATGTGGCCTCCGCTCCAACGAGGTGGCAGGAACTGGCGGCCACGCGGTGATCCTTTGGACTCGGGGGCCCGCCAACCGGCGTCGTGAACGGCGGCATCTGGCCGTCACCCACTTGGCTCGCCCACCTCCCGGATGGCTACCAACCGGCCCGGTAATTCCCTCGGGTTCCCCCCTGACGTCAGCGCTCGATGATCTCATTGGCGCGCTGGCTGTGATTGGCAGAGAGCTCTTCCTGTTGCAAGGTCATTGTATGGAAGGTGTGTCCCGGGCTCAGATATGGTCCTGGATGGTTAGAGAATCTGCAGTCCTGCCCATTTCTCCCCACCCCTCAGGCTAGCAATTACCAACTTGTCTGCTGCTGAAGAGTGCTGTAACGTAACCAAGTGTGCCCGGTAAGTGCGCGTTGTGTAGTGATTTCTCACACTGAATCTGACCTGACCCTTCTGCACATGGCAGACGCTCGCTTCAGAGCCTGGTGCTACTACTGGCCTCTATGTAGAGACGGAGGAATGTTTGTGCTAGGTGTGGGCATGTAGAGCTGGTGGGAGAGGTGTCTCTATGTGAGTCTGCTATCTCTCTCTTCGTACTGTCTTTGCTAGTGATTTTTTTTACCCGGAGAGCTGAACTCCCAGCTACCGTGGTCAGTAGCGTGGACCCTAGGAAGGGATGCCACACATTATCTGATCAGTGTGGATATCTTCAGGCAGCATTCTGTTGGAAGTGTCTGAATAGTTACACCCTAAGACGGAAGGAAGGTGGGGTAGAGACACAGGGTGAGTAGTTCTGTAGCTAAGGAGAAACTTTTCTGTGTTGAACAAAACGTCGTTGGTGTAATCTCCTCAAGTCACCATGGTCCTGAAAAACGTAGTCTCATTTTTACTATGTACTGTACCAGCAGTAATGGTCAAAATGACAATAAAAGTGACTTGACTTGAAGTCTCTAGCAGGAAGGAGGTACAGGAACATCAGGACTAGGACTGTCAGACTGTGTAACAGCTTCTTCCCCCAGGCTGTGAGACTAATGAATACCCTATCACCACGGAGATCTCGTCACTAGGTCAGCGGGCCTTTTGCTATTTATCTGTGCAATGCATGTTGAATGATCCTTTATTATGTGTTGTATGTGTGTGATATACGTGCACTGTGATCTGGAGGAGCATTGTTTCATTTAGTTGTATACAATAAACTTGCATTCGAAAGCAGGAAATCTCTTAGAGTAGAATATCTTGTTCCTTGAGCAGTGATCTGACTGTCAGTTATTGCCCAGGAGCACCAAAGCATGCCTCATGCCATGTTATGTCTGCCCTTGGGGGGGGGGGGCGGGAACTGTCACCCAAGAGAGAACTTGCACAGATACCATGATTGTTCCTACCCCACATTCTACCCAAGAGATCCTGCAGGTTCTGGAAATCTAGAGCAACACACACAAAAAGCTGGAGGAACCCAGCAGGTCAGGCAGCATCTATGGAGAGGAATAAACAGTCGATGTTTTGGGCCGAGACCCTTCATCGGGACTCTATACTCAGTTTCTTTTCATGCTCTTAGTAGTTCTTGACATTTGTTAATTCACCCAAAAGTTTACTGCATTGCAGGAATAATTTAAAATGTGTCTTGAGCTTCTGAGAATGGCATCAATGTGATAAGTGTGAGAGGCATTGACCCTGGCTGGGCCTTGTGCTGGTGGTCAGCTGCTGACTCCTCCGAGACATCATGTCACTTTAATAACCACTGTAGCTTTTATGAGTCACACAAAAATACTTATTCGAAAAGAGGAAGAATGATGTTCAGAATCAGGTGTGTTATCACTGACATGTATCAAATTTGTTGTTTTGTGGCAACACTGCAGTGCAAGAGAAATTTCAATAAGAAATATGTATACAAATGAGTTGTGCAAAAAGAGCAAAAACACTGATTAGTGTTCTTGGGTTCACTGTCTGTTTAGAAATCTGATGGCGGAGGGGAAGAAGCTGCTCCTGCCTTCTATACCACCTCCTGATGGTAGCAATGAGAAGAGGTCCTTAATGATGGATGCCGCCCTTTTGAGGCATTGTCTATTGAAGATGTATGCAACGGTAGCGAGGCTAGTACCTGTGTTGGAGCTGGCTGAGTTTACAACCCTCTGCAGCTTTTATCTGATTTTATGCAACAGCCCGTCCACAGCAGCCGGTGATGCAATCACTTAAACTGTTCTCCACTGTACATATGTGGAAAGTTGCTTGAGTGTTTGGTGATACAGGCAGCAGAGCAACTTGTATGTAACAGGATGTTGTTTCAGACTGGAGTCTGTGTCAAGGCCCACCTGTGTTTGGTCCTTTCATGTCGAGGATAGAAACCTCCCCGGCCTGATCTCCAGTGCAGGGTGATCAGGTGGGCGAGTCAGAGATTTTAATCATTACAGTGAGGAAAGTTCAAAGTACATAGATGGCACTATATGTATACGACCCTGAGATTAATTTTCCTGTGGACATTCATAGTAAATACAAAGAAACACGATAGAATCAATGAACAACTGCATAACAGAAGATGGACAAATAACCAATGTGGAAAAGACATTGCAGATGCAAAAAAACCCCCAAATTATTAATAAATAAATAGGAAAACAGAGGTGAAGGGTCCTTGAAAGTGAGTGTATAGGGTGTGAGAACAGTTGAGTGAGTGGGTGAGTGAAGTTATCCCCTCTGGTGCAAGAGAATGTTATAAAGTTTCAACCCCTTCTGTGCTATCTGTCAGATCGTAGTTGTTTCTACAACTCTAGGCTTTTACAGGTATTTTCGACCATTGGGAAGTGTGGAATGGAGTTCCCTGGACTGAGTTAGAGGACCAGGGTTGTTCTTGAGGTACGTTAGCAACTTGTATTTAATGTACAAGGCATAATTTCCAAATCTACAAATGACGCTGGAGTTGGAGGCATGGTGAAGTACGTGAAGCAGAGTATTAAAGACCAGAAGACGTAGGAGTAGAATTAGGCCATTTAGCCTGTCGAGGCTGCTCTGCTATTTTTTTTATTTAGAGATGCACCGTGATACAGCCCTCTACATTGCGCAGCAACCTACAGATTTAGTCCTAGGCTAATCACAGGACAATTGACAATGACCAGTTCAGTACCTTTGGACTGAGGGGAAACCAGAGCATCTGGAGGAAACCCACACACTTACAGGAAGGATGCACAAACTCCTTACAGAGGACACTGGAATTGAACTCCGATGGAATTTATTTTCCATCTCAACCCCATTCTCTTGTCTTCTCTTGTGACTTTTAACACACTTACTAATCAGGTATCTATCAGCTTTAAGTATACTGGTCTCGTCAACATCTGTAGCAATGAATTCCACAGATTTTCAACCATCTGGCAAAAGAAATTCCTCCTCAGCAAAAGAAATTCCTCCTCAGCACTGTTCTAAAGAGACATCCAATTCTGAGGCTGTGCCCTCTGGTCCTAGACTCTCCCACTGTGGGGAACATCCTCTCCATGACACTTTTTTGAGGTCTTTCAATATTTGACAGGTTTCAGTGAGATCCTCTCTCTTTCTCTAAACTCCAGAGGCAGCAAATGCTCCCATGGTTTTCATTCACATGAGGTCTGAAGTGGCAGATGAAATTGAACACTCAGTAAGACAAAATATTCCTTTTAGGTCCAGTGACTATGTACAATGCTAAAAGGGTACAGGGATGGGAGATGTGAGCAAAACAGAAAATAATCCAAGAATAAACACAAACACAAGATGCTGGAAATCCAGAGCAACACACGCAAAATGCTGGAGGAACTCAGCAGGTCAGGCAGCATCTATGGAGAAGAATGAGCAGTCGATATTTTGGTCTGAGACACCCTATCAGGATTGTAAAGGAAGGGGGAAGAAGCCAGAATAAGACGGTGAGGGACGGGGAAGGAGCACAAGTTGGCAGGTGATAGGTAAGAACAAATGAGGGGAAAGGTGGCTGGATGGGGTGGAGGGGATGAATTAAGAAACCAAGGGAATGGGTGGAAGAGGTAAAAGGTCTGAAGAAGAGGGAATCTAATCAAGGAGAGTGGACCATAGGAAAAAGAAAAGGAAGATAGAAACATAGAAAATAGGTGCAGGAGTAGGCCATTTGGCCCTTTGAGCCTGCACCGCCATTCAGTATGATCATGGCTGATCATCCAACTCAGAACCCTGTACCTGCTTTCTCTCCATAGCCCCTGATCCCTTTAGCCACAAGGGCCATATCTGACTTCCTCTTAAGTATAGCCAATGAACCGGCCTCAACTGTTTCCTGTGGCGGAGAATTCCACAGATTCACCGCTCTCTGTGTGAAGAAGTTTTTCCTCATCTCGGTCCTAAAAGGCTTCCCCATTACCCTTAAACTGTGACCCCTCGTTCTGGACTTCCCCAACATCGAAAACAATCTTCCTGCATCTAGCCTGTCCAATCCCTTTAGAATTTTATACGTTTCAATAAGATCCCCCCTTAGTCTTCTAAATTCCGATCCAGTCTTTCTTCATATGAAAGTCCTGCCATCCCAGGAATCAATCTGATGAACCTTCTCTGTACTCCCTCTATGGCAAGAATGTCTTTCCTCAGATTAGGGGACCAAAACTGCACACAATATTCTAGGTGCGGTCTCACCAAGGCCTTCTACAACTGCAGTAGAACCTCCCTGCTCCTGTACTCAAATCCTTTTGCTATGAATGCCAACATACCATTTGCCTTTTTC
Organism: Hypanus sabinus; assembly: GCF_030144855.1. Lineage (NCBI taxonomy): Eukaryota > Metazoa > Chordata > Chondrichthyes > Myliobatiformes > Dasyatidae > Hypanus > Hypanus sabinus. The sequence continues at coordinate 180,178,819 of NC_082711.1, forward strand.
TCCGCCTGCTGTACCTGCATGCCCACTTTCAATGACTGGTGTACAATGACACCCAGGTCTCGTTGCATCTCCCCTTTTCCTAATCGGCCACAGTTCAGATAATAATCTGTTTTCCTGTTCTTGCAACCAAAGTGGATAACCTCACACTTGTCCACATTAAATTGCATCTACCATGAATTTGCCCACTCACCTAACCTATCCAAGTCACCCTGCATCCTCTTAGCATCCTCCTCACAGCTAACACCGCCGCCCAGCTTCGTGTCATCCGCAAACTTGGAGATGCTGCATTTAATTCCCTCGTCTAAATCACTAATATATATTGTAAACAACTGGGGTCCCAACACTGAGCCTTGCGGTACCCCACTAGTCACTGCTTGCCATTCTGAAAAGGTCCCATTTACTCCCACTCTTTGCTTTCTGTCTGCCAACCAATTCTCTATCCACATCAATACCATATCCCCCAATACCGTGTGCTTTAAGTTTGCACACTAATCTCCTGTGTGGGACCTTGTCAAAAGCCTTTTGAAAATCTAAATATACCACATCCACTGGCTCTCCCCTATCCACTCTACTAGTTACATCTTCAAAAAATTCTATAAGATTCATCAGACATGATTTTCCTTTCACAAATCCATGCTGACTTTGTCCGATGATTTCACCTCTTTCCAAATGTGCTGTTATCACATCTTTGATAACCTACTCTAGCATTTTCCCCACCACCAATGTCAGACTAACCGGTCTATAATTCCCCAGTTTCTCTCTCCCTCCTTTTTTAAAAAGTGGGGTTACATTAGCCACCCTCCAATCCTCAGGAACTAATCCAGAATTTAAGGAGTTTTGAAAAATTATCACTAATGCATCCACTATTTCTTGGGCTACTTCGTTAAGCACTCTGGGATGCAGACCATCTGGCCCTGGGGATTTATCTGCTTTTAATCCCTTCAATTTACCTAACACCACTTCCCTACTAAAATGTATTTCCCTCAGTTCCTCCATCTCACTAGACCCTCGGTCCCTTACTATTTCCGGAAGATTATTTATGTCCTCCTTAGTGAAGACAGAACCAAAGTAGTTATTCAATTAGTCTGCCATGCCTTTGTTCCCTATGATCAATTCACCTGATCCTGACTGTAAAGGACCTACATTTGTCTTGACCAATCTTTTTCTTTTCACGTATCTATAAAAGCTTTTACAGTCAGTTTTTATGTTCTCTGCCAGCTTTCTCTCATAATCTTTTTTCCCTTTCCTAGTTAAGCCCTTTGTCCTCCTCTGTTGGTCTCTGAATTTCTCCCAGTCCTCAGGTGTGCTGCTTTTTATTTGCTAATTTATATGTTTCTTCTTTGGATTTGATACTATCCCTAAGATGGACACCAGAGAGAAATGATGGGCAGCTGATGAGAAGAGAAAGGGGTAAGAGGGAGTCAGAATGGGGAATGGAAAAAGACAGAAGGGGGAAGGGAGGAGAAATGACTGGATGTTACATGCCGTGAGGTTGGAGGCTACCCAGGTGCAATGCAGGGGTAAAGGGTTAGTGCCTGCACGTGTACTGAGGTAGAGAATGCTCTGTGATCTTATTGAGTGGCCTGAGGGCCAGACTGCTTACTCTGGTTCTCGTCCTAATGTTTGCATTGTTCATTGAAAGCTGCAGGGCAGGTTAAGTTTAAAACAAAACGCCTAGGTTTCTGGGCTTCATGAGGCACAGGGTAGAAGAGTGAGGGAGTTGTTTTTTTATTTCTTTAGAGATAAGGGAAGGATGGTGGTGACAGAAGAACTGAAAGGAATGAAGAAAATCTTCTTTTGTTAACACAGCGAGTGCTTGAGCTGCACTGCAGGGTCAGTGGAGTAGTAGAGGCAGATTGCATGACAGGGTTCAAAAGCCAGTTGGGTAGGTATTGAAGGGAAGGATTTCAGGGAGAGGCGAGGGGCTTCCTGCTGTGGCAAGGAGTTTGTATGTTCTCCTCGTGACCATGTGAGTTTCCTCCAGATGCTCCAATTTTCTCTGGCATTACAAAGATGTTAGGGTTAGGAGTTTGTGGTCATGTTAGGAAAGGCACCAAGTGGAGACACTTGTGGGCTGCCCCCAGCACATCCTCAGACTGTTGGTCATTAACACAAATGATGCACTTCACTCTGTTTCAATGTATACATGACAAATCAAGCTGATCTAAATCTGAATAGGTAGGGCCTTGATTGACTGGATGGTCTCCTTCCACGCTGTGTCATTATGGGATTTCCCCATCTCTGCCAAACTACCCTATTCCAATTAACCTAGTGCCAATCATTTCTGTCAAATTTCCAGGCAATCCCCAATGAGGAGCCTCTGCCTGTGCACCCAGTAGCTCACAATCACCAACAACCCTTTGACTTCCGTTCTTTACCACACTTACAGCAACAGGAGGCCATTCAAAGAGGCCAGCTTCTTGCTGGCTCCCGGGAGCGATCCCATCACTGCCTATCTCCTTTGCAACTCAGTCTGTCTCACAAACGACCATCAACTGCTCTTTGATCCATTTTGGGCATTTAAATATCCAGTTAACATCCCAGTACGTCTTTGGGGTGTGGGAGGAAAGTGGAGTACTCGGGGGGAGAGCTGGGCATTCATGGGGAGAATGTGCAAAAGCTATTTGGATAGGTTTGTGGATAAGGAATATTTAGAAGGATATGGGTCTTGCTTAGAAAGGGCCTTTGTCCATCCTGTATAACTGATTGTCTATGACTCCTTGTATCTGGGATCAGGAGTGAAACCAGGCAACTAAAACTGCTGGTGTTAGTTTAGTACAAGTCGATGTACAGTCAAAACATTGTGGTTTAGTACAGAATCCAGCCCACCACTCACTCCACTGTAGTGTCAAGAAAGTGTGATCCATTTAAAGACTATAGTTCTGATGAGGGGTTTCGGCCCGAAATGCCAGCTGTTTCCTCTTTTCCATAGATGCTGCCTGGCCTGCTGAGTTCCTCCAGTATTTTGTGAGATTTACTTTAATTTCCAGCATCCGCAGATTTTCTCTTGTTTGTGAAGATAATAGGACATTGGAACAGAATTAGGCTATTCAGCCCATTGAGTCTGTTCTGCCATTCCACCATGACTGATTTATTAACCCTCTCAACCCTATTATTCTCCCCGTTACCTTTAGCAACCTGACTAATCAAGACCGAATAAGATGATGAGAGGCATTGATTGTGTGGATAGTCAGAGGTTTTTTCCCAGGGCTGAAATGGCTAGTACGAGAGGGCGCAGTTTTAAGGTGCTTGGAAGTAGGTACAGAGGAGATGTCAGGGGATAAGTTTTTTTATGCAGAGCGGTGAGTGCGTGGAATGGGCTGCTGGCGACTGGTGGAGGCGGATATGATAGGGTCTTTTAAGAGACACCTGGATAGGTACATGGAGCTTAGAAAAATAGAGGGCTACGGGTAACCTTAGGTAATTTCTAAGGTAAAGGCATGCGTGGCACAGCATTATGGGCCAGAAGACCTGGATTGTGCTGTTTCTAACCTATCAACTTCTGCTTTAAATATATCCAATGACTTGGCCTCCACAGCCATCCGTGGCAATGAATTCCACAGATTCACTACCCCCTGGCTAAGGAAACTCCTCATCTCTGTTTTAAAGGGACAGACTGGTAGGGATAACATTCCTCAGTAATAAATGGGGGTGTGGGGATGGCTGGGTTGCTCTCTTGTCAATGTTGCTGCCAGAAGGTTAATTGGTTAATGGATATCTGGCTGTTGTTTTCTATGTTTTACATGGGGGCTCAGTTTCATGAACTGCAATAGTAAACACTTAAAACGGGTGGTTCAGTAGCATAACGCTTTGCGGAGCTCAATTCCTGCTGGAGTTTCTACGTTCTCCCCGTGACCGTGTGGGTTTCCTCCAAGTGCTCCAGTTTCCTCCCACAGTCCAAAGATGTGCGGGTTACAGTCAGGAAGTTGTGGACGTGCTATGTTGGTGCCAGAGGCATGGTGACACTTGTGGACTGCCCTCGGCACCTCCTCAGATTGTGTTAGTCATTGGCACAAGTTATACATCTCACTGGACATGTGACAAATAAAACTAATCTAATGTTTAAATGTACTACAAAGGCCAAATATGGAAATCTTAAATCAAAGTCAGACTTTGGTGAAGCTGTGCAATTCTCCACCACAGAGAATGAACTGTATTCAGGAAGGAGGTAGATATCTTATGGTTTGTGTTAGTGAGTTGTGGGCATACTATGTTGGCACTGGAAACGTGTTGTTACTTCGGGCATCCCCCAGCGTAAACCTCACTGATATTGATTTGATGCAAGTGATACATTTCACTGTATGTTTTCATATCTCAATATGTAATAATGCTCTTTTTTAATGTTAAAAGGATCAGAGCCTGTGAGGGAAGAGGGTGGGGACAGGTACTGGTGGGTGGAGCAGACTCGAAGAGCTGAATGGCCTGTTCCTGCTCTTATTCTCTATGTTTCTTGGAATCTGCAGGAGGTCAGTCAGCACATGTGAAAGAGAAACTGGTTAACACCTTAGGCTGGTGATAGTTCATCTGTAGGGTTAGTCTGCAACCTGAATTGTTAATGTGCCTCGTTCTCCATAGAAACTGCTTGATGTGCTGAGTGCTTCCAGCAACTCAGATTTAGTGTAGGATGATTGTAGCTGCATTTGGACTGCTCTGGGGACATGTAATGGCTCTTTATTTGCAGCAGACTGATGATCAACAATGTGTGATCACCCACTAATTAGTGTAATTATAAATGTGAGTCTGAGGTCAGTTTAATTCATAGCTTGTTCACAAAGTGGCACTTTGGTTGATAATGATCTGTTGAGATGAGTGGCCTCTCTCTCTGATGTGATGGGAGGGGTGGTGGAGCTGAGAACTGTACAAATGTGCCTGTCTTTTATATTTCAAAAAGAATCTTAATTCATAAAAATGTATAAAAGAAATACAAAGCAGTTCTTTACATTGACCGTGTGGTCAGGTGTGTACATTCCATGTACAAAGGTCCGGTGCTAGTCATTGACAGTGCCCACATCAGGATCCAGCGGTGTCAGCACCGTAGACTCTGCTCCTCCCCCACTAACCTTTGCTTTGGCTGCACTGAGCTTCCATATATCCCTCAGGTGCTCTAACATCTGAAATGCGCCAGTTAGTGGCATTCACCCACGGAAATGTAGTTGTACTGGAAGATCACAATTACACATGGCTGTAACTGGGCAGCGTGAGAGGCCTGTTACTGTGCTGTCTCTAAATAAATCAATGTGCCCACTGGTTTGGGGGTGACTTTTACTGAGTTGATAATCTTCCAGCAGCGCTTGATGCGTGTCCGTCCCTGGGCACAGCCCGTACACCAGAAAGTCCTCTGCTAGGGATGAACCTCAACTAGGACCTTAGCACGCAACTTGGCTGCATAATAGCAGAACATTTAACAGTATCAGCTATGAGAGGGGTTCAATTCCCACCACTGTCTGTGCAGAGTTTGTCTGTTCTCTTCGTGGCCAGGTGGGTTTCCTCCCATGTTCCATGGACGTATGGGTTAGAGTTAATAAATTGGGAGAATGCTTTGTTGACATAGAAGCATGGGAACACTTGTGGGCTGCCCCCAGCACAGCTTTGATATAAATGACGCATTTCACCGTTTTGATGTACATGTGACAAATAAAGCTGATCTTATCTTATCTGCATCTTTTCCCACACCTTCTTTGTAAATACACCATTCACAAAGAGCAGGAAGTTGTATGATTCTCTTCACAGCGGTATTGAGGGCAGTGTGTGTTGGGGTGAGTCTCTGTGCTGATAAGTCAGGTTCCACTCACTGACAGCCAAGCAAGTTCTTGGTGAGGTTTGGAGTGAGGCATTCTGCTCATGGAGCCATTGTGTGCATCTCCCTCTGGGCCTGCACGATGTTTGTGCTGACCACTGCTGGGTGGATGTAGTTAAAGGTGTTTTCCTGAAAGGGCCACAGCGCCCAGTGTCCTGAGCCTGTTGCACACTTCCGAAGATGCTTGTGGTGCCTCGCCAGAGCCACAGTGAGGTGGATGAGAGTTCAGGACAGGTGGAGCTTTGAAATGGCAGTTCGATTTGCTGGAACACTTAGCTGAATATAGAGGAGATTTTGGACCCAGCTTGCTATTGATCTCTATCTGAGTGTTTCATACAAAGCAGAAGATTTGATGACAGGTTGAAGGGTATATAAGGAATTTGTATTTAGTGTAGTGTAGTGATTACAGCACCAGCGATCAGGGTTTGATTCCCACTGTTGTCTGCAAGGAGTTGTACTTTCTCCCTGTGACCACATGGGTTACCCCAGGTGCCCCAGATTTCTCCCACATTCCTAAATTGTATGGATTAGTAAACCTGAGTAAGCTGTGGGCATGCTATACTGGCACCAGAAACATGGCAACATGTGTGGCTGCTTACAGCACATCCTCGGGCTGTTGATTGTCGAAGCAAACAACACATTTTGCTGTATGTTTCAATGTACGTGTGGTGAATAAAGTTAATCTTTCATTTTTAACCTTTCATTACATCTTTCTCATCCCTTCACCAGTGGGATTGCTGAAATATGGGGGAGTGTAATGGCAGAGCAAGATCACACAATTGACAGTGTGAAATTGACAGGGTTTGTGTGTTTTCAGAGTAATGAATCCGCCCCCCAGGACTCCCAGAGATTTCCTGCATCTGTGGAGGTTCCTGACATCAACGTCTTTGTCTAATGGTTAATCCAAAAGAAGGCACCTCTTGTAAATTGTCCTTCCTTGGCAAGGGTTCTTCCACAGGATGATGCTCCCACCCACCCTAGCAGGGGGGGCGAGGAAGGTGGAACCATAAGAAATAAGAGTGGAATTAGGCCATTCAGCCCATCAACTCTGCTTTGCCATTCTATCATGGCTGAATTTATTATCCTTATTCTGCCTTTTCCTCATAACCTTTGACACCCTGACTAATTAGGAGCCTGTCAACCTCCATTTTAAATATATCCAATGACTTGGGTTCCACAGCTGTCTGTGGCAATGAATTCCATGGATTCACCACCCTCTGACTAAAGAAATTCCTGCTCATCTCAGTTCTAAAGGGGCGTCCCTCTATTCTGAGGCCATGTCCTCTAGGACCAGAGTCCCTGACCATAGGAAACATCTTCTCCACATTCACTGTATCCAGGCCTTTCAATATTTGATAGGTTTCAGTGAGATCCCCCCCTTCATTCTTCCAGTGAGTACAGGTCTAGAGCCATCAAAAGCTCCTCGTACTTTAACCCTTTCATTCCCAGAATCATTCTCATTAACCCTCTCCAATGTCAGCATATTTTGCTTTTAGATAAGGGGCCCAAAGTGCGGTCTGACCAGAGCCTTATAAACCCCCAGCATCACGTTCTTGCTTTTATATTCTAGTCCTCTCCAAATGAACACTAACATTGCACTTTGCTTCCTTACCACCTGCCAGTTAACTTTTAGGGAATCCCACACAAGGCCTCCCAAGCCTCTTTGCACCTCTCATCTTTGAATTTTCTTTCTGTTTAGAAAGCAATCGACTGTACACCTTTCTTCCTTCTGCCAAAGTGCATGACACCAAGTACCTACACTATATTCCATCTGTCACTTCTTCATCCATTCTCCCAAAATGCCAAAGACCTTCCGCAGACTCCCTGCTTCCTCAGCACTGCCTGCCCTGCACCTATCTGCCTATCATCTGCAGGCTTGGCCACAAAGCTGTCAGTTCTGTGGAGGTCACCCTTTGCCTCTGCTGTCGGATTTCCGAATGGCTGTTGCGCTCTCTTTTTGCACTACTTATTTATTTTTGTTTCTTATTGAAACTTATCATAATATGTATGTATTGCCATGTACTGTTGTAGCAAAACAACACTTCACAGCATGGAATAATAAACCTGATTGGGAAGTGAGGGGGGAGTGTTCCCCTACCGGCCTCGGTGAGAGGTTCAGAGCAGCCTGTCACTCGGAGGTTGCCGAGGCAACAGGATCCAAACCTGCTCCTGTTTTAGTACTCTGCTTCGACGTGTGGAAGGCTTCGTGCTGATGGTATTTGGAAATTGAATGCTTTCTGTTGTTCAACAGTGACACACCCCTGGCAGACAAAGAGCCTGTTGGCCCTTTGGGAATAATGTGGGATCTGGATGTGAGAAGGAAGCCCTGGTAGGTGGAGGTTCCCAGGCTTTCTGACTGTGTGCCAGTAGGCAGGGAGTATCTCTGAGACCAGATGTAACCAGCTGCCTGTACTGAGCTCAAAGCTTTTCACAGCCAGCTTTCAGAATCAGGTTTATTATCACTGATATGTCATGAAATTTGTTGTTTTGCAGTACATAAAAATTACTATATGTTACAGTAAGAAATGTACAAATAATTGCGTCGCCTATTGTCCCACTCACATCATTTCCTGTCAGTCACCTTGTTTATAGATACTCCTGTGCCTAGCATCACTTTATGGACATACCATCAAATAATGTATTGAAGCCATCTTGGTTATTTATTTACATGTTGCTGTACAGTGCAAAATGGGCCTTTCTGGCCCTGCATCCCACCACTTTTAACACTAGCCTAATCGCAGGACAATTTACAATAACCAATTGACCTACTAACCAGTACTTCTTTGGATTGTGGAGGAAACTGGGAACATCCGGAGAAAGCCCACACATTCCACAGGATGTACAAATTCCTTACAGAGGATACGGGAACTGAACTTTGAACTCGGGCAACCCGAGCCTTTATAGCTTTGTGCTAACGATTATGCTACCCTGGCACCCACTTATAAATACTTAAAATGACATTAAACAATCTTGAACATTATTTTGCTCTTGTTTTGATCTATTTACTTTTATATACTCTCATTGTAATTCATAGTAATTTTTATGTTCTTTTCAACTTTCCCTTACTTGTTGATTTTCGGTCCCATGCCAATGTTTATCCTTGGATAGAGTTTACTGCTGCTTTGGGCTGCATTCACAAGCAACTTGACTCTGAGAAGACTCCAGCTCGATGTGGCAGGGGCCACTACTGACCTCATGCTATCCACAGTGTGTAAGCATGGATTAATTTGGCATCATGGTCAGTACAGACGTGCTAGGCCGAAAGGCTTGTTTCTATGATGTACTCTTTTAGGGTTAGGCAGTTAGAGAGGCAGAATTTCCTCCCAGGGCATCTCCACCCCAATGAAGTACACGTGTCAGGGATCAGCTTTATTTGTCACATGTACATCATAGCATCGAACATCCAGTGAAAGCGTCATTTGCGTCAACATCCAGCACAGTCTGAGGATTTGCTGGGGGCAGCCCACAAGTGTTGCCATGCTTCAGGCACCAGTGTAGCGTGGCCACATCTTAGTATGTCTTTGGAAGGTGGGAGGGAACCGGAGCAGCTGAACCTACATGGTCACATGGAGAATGTGCAAACTCCTTACAGACAGCGGTAAATCTGAGCCTAGATCACTGGCACTGTAAAGTGTTGTGCTAACTACTATGCTATTGTGCTGCGTAGATACAATAGAGAATAGGTGCAGAAGTAGACCATTCGGCCCCTCGAGTCTGCACCGCTCATCACCGCTCAGATGAGGCTCATCACGGCTTCACAAGAGGACTGCAAGTGTTGGCCAATTTCAGTCACTGCACATGAGGTCAGGAAACAGCAGGACACTCTGTGCAAGCAGAGGCAGTGGGCACCCAGCATGGGAAGGGATAAACAGAATAAGCAACAGAGAAACCATCAGCTAAGCATTAATCATCCCTCATACTGAGCATCCAGGGAGCTAACATATACTTCACTGTTCATGTTTGTGCTTGAGTGAACTGGAGGAAGTCTGCAATGTCAAAACTGGTCAACCAGTACCCACATACATACAGAAAGGTGCTGGAAAAGGGCCAGTAACATCATGAAAGATCCCACCCACCCAGTGCACTGCTTGTCCCACACCCATCAGGGAGGAAGCTAAGTAGAATCCACGTCAGGACCACCAGACTCAAAAACTGTTACTTTCCCCAAGCAGTGAGGCTGATCAACCCCTCCACCCACTCACCCACCCCTCCACACCCCCAGTCACCACTACTTTAACATTTCCTGTCAGTCACCTTGTGTACAGACACTCCTGTCCCTGGTGTCACTTTATGGACAGACAATCAATCTGTAGAGAAGCTATCTTATGTATTTATTGTGGGTTTTTTTGTTATTGTTTTCTTCATCTTGTTGAGTTTTTTGTGCTGCATCAGATCCTGACTCTCAATTATTTCACTGTGTGGCTAGGCATAGCTCAAGTGCCATCTATAAATTTGCTGATGGATCCAACCATTGCTGGTAGAATCTCATGTGGTGATGAGAGGGCATACAGGAGTTAGTTAGTTATGCCAACTAGTGGACTGGTGCCACAGCAACAACCTGGCACTCAATGTCAGTAAGACAAAAGAGCTGATTGTGGACTTCAGAAAGGGTAAGACGAAGGAACACATACCAATCCTCATAGGGGGATCAGAAGTGGAGAGAGTGAGCAGTTTCAAGTTCCTGGGTGTCAAGATCTCTGAGGATCTAACCTGGTCCCAACGTATCGATGTAATTATAAAGAAGGCAAGACAGCAGCTATACTTTATTAGGCATTTGAAGAGATTTGGCATGTCAACAAATACACTTTAAGAACTTCTATAGTTGTACTGCGGAGAGCATTCTGAAAGGCTGCATCACTGTCTGGTATGGAGGGGCTACCGCACAGGACCAGAAGAAGCTGCAGAGGATTATAAATTTGGTCAGCTCCGTCTTGGGTACCAGCCTACAAAGTACCCAGGACATCTTCAAGGAGTGGTGTATCAGACAGTGTCCATTACTAAGGACCTCCAGCACCCATGGCATGCCCTTTTCTCTCTGTTACCATCAGGTAGGAGGTACAGAAGCCTGAAGGCACACACACAGTGATTCAGGAACAGCTTCTTCCCCTCTGCCATCCGATTCCTAAATGGACATTGAATCCTTGGATACTACCTCACTTTTTAAAAAATATATCTTATTTCTGTTTTTTGCATGTTTGATTTACTTGTTTATTATTATTTTTATTTTATTTTTTTCCCTCTTCTAGATTATGTATTGCATTGAACTGCTGCTAAGTTAACAAATTTCACGTCACATGTTGGTGATAATAAGCCTAATTTTGATTCTTTATACTGGAAATGATATTAAGAAATCTTGAACTGTATGAGGAAGTTGTGTGCAGCTTAGGGACAGTGTGTGGGTGGCTGGTCACTAGGTCAACACACAGAGGCCTTGAGTCCAGGCCTGTGTTCACTAGAGTCAGCCCACCAATGGACAACAAAACATAGAAAGCCTACAGCACAATACAGGCCCTTTGGCCCACAATGCTGTGCCGAACATGTACTTACTTTAGAAATTACCTGGGGTTACCCCTAGCCCTCTTTTCCCAAGCTCTATGGACCTGTCCAGGAGTCTCTTAAAAGATCCTATCGTATCCGCCTCCACCACCGTCACCGGCAACCCATTCGATGAACTCGCCACTTTCTGCGTACTTACTTCCAAGCTCCTTAAAACTGTTACCTCTCGTATTAGCCATTTCAGCCTGGGTAAAAGCTTCTGACTATCCACACGATCAATGCCTCTCATCATCATATACACCTCTATCAGGTCACCTCCAATCCTCCATCGCTCCAAGGAGAAAAGGCCGAGTTCACTCAGCCTGTTCTCATAAGGCATGCTCCCCAATCCAGGCAACATCCTTGTAAATCTCTTCTGCTTCCTTTCTATGGTTTCCACATCCTTCCTGTAGTGAGGAGACCAAGTGGGGCCTGACCAGGGTGCTATGTAGCTGTAACATGAAGGGTTCACATTCCTCCCAGAGCCCTTGAAGAATAAAGTTCAAAGTACATAAGTGTCACCGCGTACAATGTACAACCCTTCCTGCCATTGAAACTACATTGCTTAAAGAAAGATGATGTGATCTGGGCCATGTGGGATCCTGCTGTGTATCTGCTGCTTGCTTTATGAGGATAGGTTGAGTGAGCTAGAGTGAGGAGGAGAGTAAGAGGTGATTTGATACAAGATGTGAAGAGGCATAGATTGAGTGGGTAGCCAGACACTTTTTCCCAGGGTGGAAATGGCAAATATGAGGGGCATAGTTTTAAGGTGATTGATGGAATGAGTAGGGAGGATGTCAGAGGTAGGTTCTTGTAGAGGGTGCGAGTGTGGGACCTGCTGTCTAGGGTGGTGGTTGAGGCAGATACATTAGGGACATTTGAGAGACTCAGACACAGATATAGAAAAATGGAGGCTATGTAGGAAGGAAGGGTTAGATTGATCCTAGAGTAGGTTAAAGGTTTGGCACAACATCGTGTGTTAAAGGGCCTGTACTGGACTATGTTCTATATCTGCTATTGCAGCCATGACAATATTTCAAGTATGATGAGATTTGGATGAATAACATTGAGATTTCTTGAAGAGGTGACAGGTGCTTCAGCAAGATAGGTTCTGTGATTTTTGACTCAATGCTGTTGGGTTGGTATGTCCACGAGAGGTGGGAAATCCATGATTAACCTGAGGAGACTTGTAGTTGCTAACTGTGGATGAGGTTGAGCTTGGCTGTGTTGGTTACTGTGGTCAATCTGTCCTCCTGATGCCTGGCACAATAATTTCTGGGTCAGGGCCAGAGGAAGACACCAATGCCCAGGAACTGAAAAGGCAGATAGTGGCAGATAGAGCCCCAGCCATCCCCACCATTGAGTACTTTGAAACAGAGCACTGCCACAAGAAGGCAGTGTCCATCATCAAGGATCCCACCATCCAGGCTGTGGCTTCACTGCTGCCAGTACAGGAGATTCAGGAACAGTTATTACTCTACAGTCATCAAGGTCCTGAACTGTTGTGGACAACTTCACTCACCACAACTCTGAACCGACTCTATGACTTACAAACTAACTTTAAAGGACTGTTTGTAACTCCTGTTCTCGGTATTACGCACAGTTTGTCTTTTGCACATTGATTGTTAGTCAGCCTTTGTTTACAACATGGAACAGTACAGGCCCTTCAGCCCAGTGTTGTGCTGATCCTTTAGCCTACTCCAACATCAATCTACCCCTTTCCTCCCACATAACCCTCTGTTTTCCTTTCATCCTTGTGCTTATCTACGGGTTTCTTAAATGCTTCTGCTGAATCTTAAAATACATTTTTTTCTAAATTGTATTTCTTTATTTTTCCTATAAATACTTGCAAGAAAACGAATCTCAGGGTGGTATAGGTTAGCAAATACTACCTTGAGATTAATTTAGTTGATACTAATTTTTGATTGGAGCTTTGATAATGTGGTTTGTAGTCTGAAGAGCAGGGAGAGCACTGGGCTTGGTACGCATGAGGTTAAGAGCGCTCGAGAAGGAATGCCTTGGTGTTTGTTCAGGGCAGCCTGAAAGGCAACACTGTCTGTCTCTGGAATCCGGGTAAAGGTCCAACCTGCCCTTTGGCTGGGGGAGGAATGGTAAGTAAGCTGTGGGAGAGCAGTGAACTGCTAAGTTCGTGTCATAGCAGCACCTTACTAACGCTGTGCAGGATTTGCCTGCCGTCTTCCTTGTGTTACTGCAGTGACTGTGCTGTTGTGGGGGGGTTGGTTTGCGCCATCCAGTGGCTGCCACAGAAGGGCTCTGTGTCTCGGGCAAGGTGCTTGGCTCCTGTTTACCCTGCCTGTTTGCACAGTGACTGGGCCTGATAGGAGGTGTGCCAAGGTTCAAAGTGGATGGATGCACTGCTGACGTGTGAGCGGGGCTTGTGAAGACAGCTGGATGCAGCGGTCATGGAGGTACAGGTGAGAACGTGGAGTGCGATGCTGCCTGTGAGTGTGTGTCAGACAGAGGGTGGGGACAAACACTGAGCAAGGCAGCTCCAAATCCTGTCCAACAAAATCAGCTGTTTGTCAGAAACTGCAGCTAACTACAAGGGTGCGACTGACATAAACTACAAGCAATTCAGTTACTGTCGCAAATATTGCTTGAGTACAGCAGAGGGCGCTAACCCTCATTGTTGAGGAGAGCAGAGGGAGCTGTGCTCTGTATAACCCATACCCAGCAGTGTATGGGACTGTCCGTCTGACCCCCGCAGTGTGTATTCTGTGTCTGACCCCGGGAGTGTGTGATGGGACGGTGTGGAGGGAGATTCACTCTGTGTCTGACCCCGGGAGTGTGTGATGGGACGGTGTGGAGGGAAATTCACTCTGTGTCTGACCCTGGGAGTGTGTGATGGGACGGTGTGGAGGGAAATTCACTCTGTGTCTGACCCCGGGAGTGTGTGATGAGGTGGTGTGGAGGGAGATTCACTCTGTGTCTGACCCCGGGAGTGTGTTATGGGACGGTGTGGAGGGAGTTTCACTCTGTGTCTGACCCCGGGAGTGTGGGATGGGACGGTGTGGAGGGAGATTCAGTCTACGTCTGACCCCTTTTTTTTATTACAAAATCCTTTATTACAACTATCGGTGCTATACAATATATACAAAACATTGGCAAACACAATTACTGCACTACAAATAGACAGTAGACATTACACCAGAATGTTGCCATCTCTATCCACGATGGCATTTACACCCCGCGGAGCCCAACGGTCTCGAAACTCCTCGAAGGCCGCTGTGGACTGCGCGTGTTCTTTTTCAATATTTACCCGGGCACGAACGTACCCCCTAAACATTGCCAGGCAGTCTGCCCGGGGAGATGACCCCGGGAGTGTGTGATGGGATGGTGTGGTGGGCGTTTCACTCTGTGTCTGACCCCGGGAGTGTGTGATGGGAAGGTGTGGAGGGAGCTTCACTCTGTGTCTGACCCCAAGGAGTGTGTGATGGGACGGTGTGGAGGGAGATTCACTCTGTGTCTGACCCTGGGAGTGTGTGATGGGACGGTGTGGAGGGAGATTCACTCGGTGTCTGACCCTGGGTGTGATGGGACAGTGTGGAGGGAGATTCACTCTGTGTCTGACCCCAGGAGTGTGTGATGGGACAGTGTGGAGGGAGATTCACTCTGTGTCTGACCCCGGGAGTGTGTGATGGGACGGTGTGGAGGGAGTTTCACTCTGTGTCTGACCCCGGGAATGTGTGATGGGACGGTGTGGAGGGAGTTTCACTCTGTGTCTGACCCCGGGAGTGTGTGATGGGAAGGTGTGGAGGGAGCTTCACTCTGTACCTGACCCCGGGAGTGTGTGATGGGACGGTGTGGAGGGAGATTCACTCTGTGTCTGACTCCGGGAGTGTGTGATGGGACAGTGTGGAGGGAGATTCACTCTGTGTCTGACTCTGGGAGTGTGTGATGGGACGGTGTGGAGGGAGTTTCACTCTGTGTCTGACCCCGGGAGTGTGTGATGGGACGGTGTGGAGGGAGTTTCACTCTGTGTCTGACCCCGGGAGTGTGTGATGGGACGGTGTGGAGGGAGTTTCACTCTGTGTCTGACCCCGGGAGTGTGTGATGGGACGGTGTGGAGGGAGTTTCACTCTGTGTCTGACCCCGGGAATGTGTGATGGGATGGTGTGGAGGGAGTTTCACTCTGTGTCTGACCCCGGGAGTGTGTGATGGGAAGGTGTGGAGGGAGCTTCACTCTGTACCTGACCCCGGGAGTGTGTGATGGGACGGTGTGGAGGGAGCTTCACTCTGTGTCTGACTCCGGGAGTGTGTGATGGGACAGTGTGGAGGGAGATTCACTCTGTGTCTGACTCCGGGAGTGTGTGATGGCTCAGTATAGGGGGAACATAACCCTGTGTCTGACCCCAGGAGGATGGGATGGTGTAGCTGCATCTCTTCGTTGATGGTGTGCAATGATTGGAATGCAAGGGCAATGCTTAAATTTTGGACAGAGGCCTTTATGTTTGTCAGGAAATGAATGTAGTAAATGCACTGTTTTGGCATGTTTCCCCCTGACATTCGGAAACAAGTGCCGCTTCCTGTTGTAAAGTCACTGAAAGAGTCAGTTTCCCTGAGCAGTGAGGGAAGGTGAGTTGACCCAGTGCGATGCCCAGGTTGGCCGAGACAGATCTGTTGTCTCACAGAGACAGCACACATTCACTGCTGTTGGTGGGATCATGCTCTGAGCACGTTTGTCTGCCATGTTTCACACAGACCGGGGGAATGTGCTGTTGACAACAGGTTTTTTGATGTATTCTGTCATTATGGTGTTACAGTCAGAGTGAGGTTAATTGTTTGTCTCTTTATTGTCTCTTTATTGAGATACCATAGCCTCCTGGGCTGTTGTCCTTGGGTCACACTCTAGGGCATGCTAGCATTGTGGTTTGCAAAACCCTTACAGTGTCAGTGACCGCAGTCTGGAAAGAGAGTTTATGTTGTCCCTGCAACCGTGCATTGGGGTTTTGGTGTTCTGGTTTCCTCCCACCTTCCAAATTCCTACTGGTTAGTGTTAGTAAGCAAGTTGGAGGGCAGTGGCCCCCGCGGGGAGAGGGGGTGCTGAAGGGTACTAGCGGTACGGGGAGAGAGGGAGGGTGGATCGTGCGTGTGGGGAGAGGGAGTGGCGGAGGGTGGATAGTGCGTGTAGGGAGAGGGGTGCCGGAGGAGGTGAGGGGGCACGGCGGATGGTGTTGCACAAGGTTAGGGGGTCAGAGGACGTCACGTGGGTTTGCTGTGCGGTCTGTCTCAGTTGCAGGTTTTAACCAAGGTCAGCTGCTTCTTCAGAGGTTGGTAGATTCACTGCAAATTTATAAATTAATGCAACACGACGCATGCATTTAAGGATAAAGATAAAGATGAATATGTACATAGAAACACAGTGAAATGTGTCGTTTGCTTCAGAAATTAACTCAGTCTGAGGAAGTGTTGGGCAAGTGTAACCATGGTTCCACATCAGCACAGCATGTCCACTAACCATAACCTGTGTGTTGTTGGAAATTTGGCCCATCAGCTTTGGATTAGCTCATCAGAGGAGCTCTCCTGTAGATTTTCCTATCGGGTTCCCTCTGCAAGTTTGTGCCAAGCCTCTCCCACTACTCTTCCAGGCATTCTCCTCTCACCTGGATGTTCAGCAGGACCCCTCCACTCCCTGTCACCCCCCCTGTCCCAGAGATGGTCCCCCCTTATTACTCTGCATCCGCTCGGTGGGAGGATGGGCTTTGTTTTGTTGCTGTTGTGCTCCGTGTTGTTCTGCTAAACATTGTGGCCATGTGATGTTAGTCCTGGAATTCTGCTCCTGTCTTCCGCCTGAGCACCATGTAAACTGGCTGGATGCAGCTGAACAATTGACCACTGTCTGCTCACTCGACTGCATGAGGACCTGACCTCAAACGGCAGCAGGTATGCAGTTCTCCTGAATAATTCAGGAGCCAATCTTTGCAGAACTCAATCTTTCTTCACTGCCTGAGCCGTGCACAAAAGCTGCCAAGTTTGAAAGTGACAGGGCTTGTTGAGCAGCAGTCCCTGTGATTCTCAGATGTCACACTGCTACTCACTCTCCAACACCACTCTGCACTGTGGCTGCACACAGTAGCTCAGGATGGTGAGGCTCACGTGTTAGCCCCTGGGCCCTGGGGCCTAGTTTTTGGATTAATGCTCCCCCTGGGCCCTGGTGTTTAGGTGTTAGGTTAGTGGGTGACATTTACCCTGGATAAGGTTGGGTTCAACAGTTCTCCTTGAGCTGTGTGAAGGTTATGATTGATGCCAAGTGTGGCTCCTACTCAACTCCAGTTGTATCCACTTCCTTTTAGCCTCTCCCACAAAGTGCCATCTGGCAGCTCCTCCCCACTCTCAGTTGTTCCTTCCATCTCCCCCGGCTCCCTTTGACAATTCCTCACTCCCCTGTTCACCTCAGTCACAGGGTAAGTGCATTTCCTTTGATTGTTCATAAATAACATTCAGCTTCCTTTTTTAAAAATCTGAATGTTACTGAAGGTTAGTGAGTTGTTGAAGAGGTTGGTGTGTTAGTCGCAGGAGACGAATGTGCAGGCAGGTCAGGGGCTGAAACTCATCTGGAGGGGGAGACTGAGGTCCTGCTGCCTCTCCCCAGCAGAGAAAGGGAAAGGAGAGTATGTCTGGTCTGGCACTGAGTGACATTAGCTCAAAATCCTCACCAAATCCGTGTTTGCCTGCAACCATCATGATCAACAGTGGCTGCACCAGTTTCCACGCCTCGAAGAGCGAGCCCAGCTCTGTGGAGGTCCAAATTGTGCCTGTAAGTGAGTGAGCTTCTTGTGTGATTTTGGCACTAACACTGGCTGTGGTCACTGAGAACACAGCTGTCCCACTGGCATCAAGTAGAAGATACAAGACCCTCAGGATTCGCACCACAGATTCAAGAACAGTTAGTACCCCTCAACCACTCGGCTCTTGAACAAAAGGGGAGGACCCATCTTCACTTGCTCCCATCATTGAAATGTTCCCACAATCAACAATGTCACTTTCAGGGACTCTTTCTCATTATCTCATGTTCTTATTGTTTATAGCAACACACACAAAAAGCTGGAGGAACTCAGCAGGTCAGGCAGCATCTATAAAGAGTAAACAGTCGACGTTTCAGTCCGAGAAAGGTCTCGGCCCAAAACATCAACTGTTTATTCTTTTTTATAGATGTTCCCTGACCTGCTGAGTTCCTCCAGCATTTTGTGTGTGTTGCTTTGGATTTCTAGCATCTGCAGAATTTCCTCATCTTTGTGTTTTGTTATTTATTGCCATTTATTTGCACAGTTTGTTGTCTTCTGCACTCTGGTTGATCTCTCATTGATCCAGTTACAGTTACTATTCAATAGAATTGCTGAGTTTCCCCAGAGGAAAATAAATGTCAGGGTTCTATATGGTGACATTTACAGTGCCTATAAAAAATATTCACCCCCTTGGAAGTTTTCATGTTTTATTGTTTTACAACATTGAATCACAGTGGATTTAATTTGGCTTTTTTTGACACTAATCAACAGAAAAAGACTCTTTTGTGTCAAAGTGAAAACAGATCTCAAGAAAGTGATCTAAATTAATTACAAACATAAAACACAAAGTTATTTGCATGAGTATTCACCCCCTTTGTCAGTATTTATTGATGCACCTTTCGCAGTAATTACATCCTTGAGTCTGTGTGGATAAGTTTCTATCAGCTTTGCACATCTGGACACTGCAATTTTTCCCCATTCTTCTTTACAAAATTGCTCAAGCTCTATAAGATTGCAAGGGCATCATGAGTGACAGCCCTTTCAAGTCCAACCACAAATTCTGAATTGAATTGAGATCTGGACTCTGACTTGGCCACTCCAGGACATTAACTTTGTTGTTTTTAAGCCATTTCTGTGTAGCTTTAGCTTTATGCTTGGGGTCATTGTCTTGCTGGAAAACAAATCTTCTCCCAAGTCTCAGTTCTCTTGCAGACAGCATCAGGTTTTCTTCCAGGATTTCTGTGTATTTTGCTGCATTCATTTTACCCTCTACCTTCACAAGCCTTCCAGGGCCTGCTGCAGTGAAGCATGCCCACAGCATGATGCAGCCACCAGTATGGTAGGGATGGTGTGTTTTTGATAATAACCATATAACAATCACAGCACGGAAACAGGCCATCTTGGCCCTCCTAGTCCGTGCTGAACCCTTAATCTCACCTAGTCCCACCTACCCGCACTCAGCCCATAACCCTCCACTCCTTTCCTGTCCATATACCTATCATGTGTGCTTGGCTTTGTTGTTTGGCATAGTGTTTAGTCTGATGGCCAAAAAGCTCAACTTTGGTTCATCAAAGCTGACTTCAGAGTCTCCCACATGCCTCCTGGCAAGCTCTGGCTGAGATTTCATGTGAGATTTTTCAACAGTGGCTTTCTCTTTGCCCCTCTTCCATAAAGCTGTGACTGGTGAAGCACCCCGGCAACGGTCGTTGTGTGTGCAGTCTCTCCCATCTCAGACACTGAAACTTGTAACTCCTCCAGAGTTGTCACAGTTTTTTAGTGGCCTCCCTCACTAGTCCCCTTCTTGCACACTCACTCAGTTTTTGAAGACGGCCTGCTCTTGGCAGATTTACATCTGTGCCATATTCTTTCCGTTTCTTGATGATTGATTTAACGGTATTCCAAGGGATATTTAGTGACTTGGAAAAGTTCTTGTATCCATCTCCTGAATTTTCAATAACCTTGCTTGGAGTGTTCTTTTGTCCTCATGATGTAGTTTTTGCCAGTATACTGACTCTCCAGCAGTTTGAACTTCCAGATGCAGGGGTATTTTTACTACAATCGATTGAAACACCTTGACTACATGTAGGTTTATATACAGCTAAGACACCTTAACTAATTATGTGACTTCTAAAACCAATTGGCTGCACTAGTGATGATCTGGTGTGTCGTATTAAAGGGATTGAATACTTGTGTAATCAATTACTTTGAGTTTTGTGATTAATTTAGATCATTTTGAAGAGATCTGTCTTCACTTTGACACAAAGGAGTCTTTTTTTCTGTAGGTCAGTGTCAAAAAAAGTCAAATTAAATCCACTGTGATTCAATGTAAAACAATAAAAAGCACTGTATTATAGGCACTGTATGTACTTTGATAATAAATTTACTTTGAACTTTGGACTGCTGTTAACATCAGCAAAACCTTGTGAAGGTGCACTGACCAACCACAGAACCTCAGAATTAGAATCAGGTTTACTATCACTGACATTTTTGTCATGAATTTTGTTGTTTTGCGGCAGGAGTATGGTGCAATATATAAAAACTACAATAAATTATAATAAGAAAACATAAAATAATAGTGTTCATGGTCCTGCTGAGGAGTCTCAGCCTGAAACGTCGACTGTACTCTTTTCCATAGATGCTGCCTGGCCTGTTGAGTTCCTCCAGCATTTTGTGTGTGTTGAATCAATTTCTTGGTCTTACTGATGTTGAGGGCAAGGTTGTTGTGACACCAGTCCACCAGCTGATCTATCTCACTCCTATACATCTCGTCACTATCTGAAATTCTGCAAACAAAATTTACATGGCATTTGAGTTGTGCAAAGATACGAGAGTTATTGTTAACTTTAACGTTCTTGCTGGATGTCCCATCTGATCTCTAACTTGCCCAATTGATCGTCCTGTTGTGGCATCTGTCTAATTGCAATACCTTGGTGATATCCTATTGTAATCAACATTTCCCAGCATCAGCCCTTGGTGAACATGTTCATCAGGTTAACACCTGGGTAAGGGCAGAGTATCAAGGTCATGGATCACTGCCCAGACAGTGAGGTCAGAGATCACCAACCCAAGATGTCGGTAAATTATAGTCATATATAAAATAAGTCCAAGTCCCTGAGTCTATGAATATTGCAGCAGTCTGCATTTGAACATATTGCAGCTTTTCTTCTGCTCAGCGAACACTGGGGGCACCAACGCCAGCCTGGAAGCCACACCACACCGATTCTGACGCCTCTCTTCTGGGTGGCTGTAAATGATCAACACCGTGGCCTGAGTCCTAGTCCTTGCTGTGACCGAGGCCACACAGCTCCTCTGCTGCTCGCTTCTGCCGTTTGTGAATACGTCAGTGAATCGGACAATAACACCTCCTGGTTTACCCCTTGAAAGCTGGCGTCCATCAATACATCAGTGAATCGGACTTGCAGCATTCCACATTAAAAATATCCAACAGGGTCTTGCAATCACAAGAAAAGTGACTCAGTGATAGGCTGCACACTGCCTTTGTGCACGGACTCCTCCAACGCCTCTCTGGTGCAGGCAGCAGCACGATCTGCACCGTCTAACTCCTTCAGTTTGTTTACCGATGGACAACTTGCTGTACCGTCGTACTTCAAGTTCTTAATGTCCAGCAGGGTCTTGAGATTGTAAAAAATTCATTTATAAAAGACAATAACATCTCCTGGTTTACCCCGTGAAAGCTGCTGCGATGGAGCAAGCTGCCACTTTACTGGGATCAAAAACCCTGTCCACAATCTGCTAAACATCGAGGTGAGAGTGTGATAACTGAAAACTGGAAAATTGCAAATGTTATGTAGGAATAGTAGTGAGTAAGTGCAGATCTGTCTATTGTAGAGCCATAGGGTGCTACAGCACAGAAACAGCCCCATTGGCCTATCCTGTCCATGCTGAACTGTCACATTGATTTATACCTGGACCATATCCCTCCCATCCATGTATTTATCTAAATTTCTCTTAAACGTTGAAGTTGATCCTGTAACCACCACTGGCACTGGCAGCTCGTTCCACACTCTCACCACCCTCCAAGTGCAGAGGTTACCCCTCGTATTCCCTTAAACATTTCACCTTTCACCATTAACCCATGACCTCTCGTTCTAATCTCACACAACCTCGGTGGAAAAAGCCTGCTTTCATTTACTGTAAATATACCCCTCATAATTTTGTATATCTTGATCAAATCACCTCTCAGTCTTCTACATTTTAGGGAATAAAGTCCTAACCTATTCAACTTTTCCCTATAATTCAGGTCCTCAAGTCTCAACAACATCTTTGTGAATTTTCTCAGTTTTCTTTCAGTCTCATTTACATCTTACCTGTAGGTAGGTGACCAAAACTGCACACAATACTCCAAATTAGACCTCACCAATGTCTTATACAATTTCAACATAACATCCCAACTCCTATTTATTTTTATATTTGTATTTATAAAAGCCAATGTGCCAAAAACTGACTTTACGACCCATTCCACCTGTAACAAGGAATTATGGGTCTGTATTCCCAGATCCCTCTTCTACCGCACTCCTCAGTGCCCTACCCTGGTTGGTCTTCCCAAAGTGCAACACCTGTCTGCATTGAATTCCATCTACCGTTTTTTCAGCCATTTTTCCAGCTGGTCCAGATCATGCTGTAAGCTATGATAGTCTTCCTTGCTGTCCACTACACCCCCAATTTTGCTGATCCGTTAACCACATTATCATCTAGATTATCAATATGGATGACAAACAACAACGGACCTAGCACCGATCCCTGTGGGATACCACACTATTCACAGATCTCCAGTCATAAAGTCAACCATTGTCAACTACTCTCTGACTGGAGGCACTCTCTGAATGGAACAATATTAATTATTCTCCAGTCTTCCAGCACCGACCCCATGGTTATGGTTGTCTGTCTCTGCTAGGTCCCCTGCAATTTCTGTACTTGCCTCCCAAAGGGTCTGAGGGAACACCCCAATTTGCCTCAAGACACCAATACCTTCTCTGTAATGTGTAGAGGGTTCATGACCTTGGATTGCCTTACATCTGTGTCCATCTCCCAAGTAAATACAGATTCAAAACTTCCATTTAAGATCTCCCCCATGTCTTTCGGTTCCACTTATAGATTAACACTCTGATCTTGCTATCCTTTGTATAATGTATATGTAGAATCCCTTGGGATTCTTCTTCACCTTGTCTGCTTGAGCCTTCTTTTAGCCCTCCTGATTTCCTTCCTAAATGTTCTCTTGCATTTCTTGTACTCCTCAAGTTCCTCACTTGTTCCTGCCTGCTTATACCTGCTATGCACCTCTTTTTTTCAAATGAAGGCCTCAATATCTTGCAAAAACCAAGGTTTCCTAAACCTGTTATCCTTGCCTTTCATTCTGACAGGAACATACAAATTCTGTGCTTTTGAAGGCCTGCCTTTTACCAAGTGCACCTTTACCAGAAAACAACCTGTTCTAACCACACTTGCCAGATCATTTCTGATACCATCAAAAGTGGCCTTTCTCTAACTTAGAGTCTCAACCCAAGGACCAGACCAAACCTTTTCCATGATTACCTTGAAACTAATGGAATTAGATCACTAGATGCAAAATGTTCTCCTTCTCAAACTTCTGTCACCTGCCCTGTCTCATTCCCTAAAAGGAGATCAAGAGTCGCACTCTCTCTCATTGGGACTTTTATGTACTAATTAAAGAACCTTTTCTGAACGCGCTTAACAAACATTTCCCATCAGCCCATTTAGAGTATGGGAATTGTAGTCAATGTGTGGAAAGTTAAAATCACCTACTCTCACAAACCTTGTGTTTCTTGCAGCAGACTGCAAACTCTCCGTAAATTTGCTCCACTAAATCCCACCAACTGTTGGGTGCTCTATAATATTTTAATGTGGTTATACGCCTTTTATTCCTCAGTGCTACCCATAAAGCCTCATTACATGAGCTCCCTAATCTGTCCAGACTGAGCATTGCGTGACTTTTTCCCTATCTTGTAATGCCACCTCTCCTCCTTTAATCCTTCCCACTTTGTCACGTCTAAAACATTGCCAGTCCTGCCACTCCTGTAACCATATCTCACTAATGGCTACAATGTCACAATTCCACAGGCTGATCCATGTCCTAAGCTTATCCTACATTACACATTGTGCTGTAATATACGTAGCTGAGTACATTACTCCTTGTGCTGTAATATACACAACTCAGTACATTACACCTTGTGCTGTAATTTATATATGGCTCAGTACATTAGACCATGTGCTGTAATATACACGGCTCAGTACATTACACCTTGTGCTGTAATATACAAACTTCAGTACATTACACTTTGTGCTGTAATATACAAACTTCAGTACATTACACCTTGTGCTGTAATATACAAAGCTCAGTACATTGGGATGGGACGGTGGACGGTGCGTCACCGGGACGGGGCGGGAGGGTGCATCACCGGGACGGGGCGGTGGACGGTGCGTCACCGGGACGGGGCGGGAGGGTGCATCACCGGGACGGGGCGGGAGGGTGCATCACCGGGACGGGGCGGTGGACGGTGCATCACCGGGACGGGGCGGGAGGGTGCATCACCGGGACGGGGCGGTGGACGGTGCGTCACCGGGACGGGGCGGTGGACGGTGCGTCACCGGGACGGGGCGGTGGACGGTGCATCACCGGGACGGGGCGGTGGACGGTGCGTCACCGGGACGGGACGGGGCGGTGGCCGGGGCGTCACCGGGACGGGGCGGGAGGGTGCATCACCGGGACGGGGCGGTGGACGGTGCGTCACCGGGACGGGGCGGGAGGGTGCGTCACCGGGACGGGGCGGTGGACGGTGCATCACCGGGACGGGGCGGTGGACGGTGCATCACCGGGACGGGGCGGTGGACGGTGCGTCACCGGGACGGGGCGGGAGGGTGCGTCACCGGGACGGGGCGGGAGGGTGCGTCACCGGGACGGGGCGGGAGGGTGCGTCACCGGGACGGGGCGGTGGACGGTGCGTCACCGGGACGGGACGGTGGACGGTGCGTCACCGGGACGGGGCGGTGGACGGTGCGTCACCGGGACGGGGCGGTGGACGGTGCGTCACCGGGACGGGGCGGTGGACGGTGCGTCACCGGGACGGGGCGGGAGGGTGCATCACCGGGACGGGGCGGTGGACGGTGCGTCACCGGGACGGGGCGGTGGACGGTGCGTCACCGGGACGGGGCGGGAGGGTGCATCACCGGGACGGGGCGGTGGACGGTGCATCACCGGGACGGGGCGGTGGACGGTGCATCACCGGGACGGGGCGGGAGGGTGCATCACCGGGACGGGGCGGGAGGGTGCATCACCGGGACGGGGCGGTGGACGGTGCGTCACCGGGACGGGGCGGTGGACGGTGCGTCACCGGGACGGGGCGGGAGGGTGCATCACCGGGACGGGGCGGGAGGGTGCATCACCGGGACGGGGCGGTGGACGGTGCATCACCGGGACGGGGCGGGAGGGTGCATCACCGGGACGGGGCGGGAGGGTGCATCACCGGGACGGGGCGGGAGGGTGCATCACCGGGACGGGGCGGTGGACGGTGCGTCACCGGGACGGGGTGGGAGGGTGCATCACCGGGACGGGGCGGGAGGGTGCGTCACCGGGACGGGGCGGGAGGGTGCGTCACCGGGACGGGGCGGTGGACGGTGCGTCACCGGGACGGGGTGGGACGGTGCGTCACCGGGACGGGGTGGGAGGGTGCGTCACCGGGACGGGGCGGTGGACGGTGCGTCACCGGGACGGGGCGGTGGACGGTGCGTCACCGGGACGGGGCGGTGGACGGTGCGTCACCGGGACGGGGCGGTGGACGGTGCGTCACCGGGACGGGGCGGTGGACGGTGCGTCACCGGGACGGGGCGGTGGACGGTGCGTCACCGGGACGGGGCGGGAGGGTGCATCACCGGGACGGGGCGGTGGACGGTGCGTCACCGGGACGGGGCGGTGGACGGTGCGTCACCGGGACGGGGCGGGAGGGTGCATCACCGGGACGGGGCGGTGGACGGTGCGTCACCGGGACGGGGCGGGAGGGTGCATCACCGGGACGGGGCGGTGGAGGGTGCATCACCGGGACGGGGCGGTGGACGGTGCATCACCGGGACGGGGCGGTGGACGGTGCATCACCGGGACGGGGCGGGAGGGTGCATCACCGGGACGGGGCGGTGGCCGGTGCATCACCGGGATGGGACGGTGCATCACCGGGACGGGGCGGGAGGGTGCGTCACCGGGACGGGGCGGGAGGGTGCATCACCGGGACGGGGCGGTGGACGGTGCGTCACCGGGACGGGGCGGTGGACGGTGCGTCACCGGGACGGGGCGGTGGACGGTGCATCACCGGGACGGGGCGGGAGGGTGCATCACCGGGACGGGGCGGTGGACGGTGCGTCACCGGGACGGGGCGGTGGACGGTGCGTCACCGGGACGGGGCGGTGGACGGTGCATCACCGGGACGGGGCGGGAGGGTGCATCACCGGGACGGGGCGGGAGGGTGCATCACCGGGACGGGGCGGTGGACGGTGCGTCACCGGGACGGGGCGGTGGACGGTGCGTCACCGGGACGGGGCGGGAGGGTGCATCACCGGGACGGGGCGGGAGGGTGCATCACCGGGACGGGGCGGTGGACGGTGCATCACCGGGACGGGGCGGGAGGGTGCATCACCGGGACGGGGCGGGAGGGTGCATCACCGGGACGGGGCGGGAGGGTGCATCACCGGGACGGGGCGGTGGACGGTGCGTCACCGGGACGGGGTGGGAGGGTGCATCACCGGGACGGGACGGTGGACGGTGCGTCACCGGGACGGGGCGGGAGGGTGCGTCACCGGGACGGGGCGGGAGGGTGTGTCACCGGGACGGGGCGGTGGACGGTGCGTCACCGGGACGGGGCGGGAGGGTGCGTCACCGGGACGGGGCGGTGGACAGTGCGTCACCGGGACGGGGCGGTGGACGGTGCGTCACCGGGACGGGTCGGGAGGGTGCATCACCGGGACGGGTCGGGAGGGTGCGTCACCGGGACGGGTCGGGAGGGTGCGTCACCGGGACGGGGCGGGAGGGTGCGTCACCGGGACGGGGCGGGAGGGTGCGTCACCGGGACGGGGCGGGAGGGTGCGTCACCGGGACGGGGCGGTGGACGGTGCGTCACCGGGACGGGGCGGGAGGGTGCGTCACCGGGACGGGGCGGTGGACGGTGCGTCACCGGGACGGGGCGGGAGGGTGCATCACCGGGACGGGGCGGGAGGGTGCATCACCGGGACGGGGTGGGAGGGTGCATCACCGGGACGGGGCGGTGGACGGTGCGTCACCGGGACGGGGCGGGAGGGTGCATCACCGGGACGGGGCGGTGGACGGTGCGTCACCGGGACGGGGTGGGAGGGTGCGTCACCGGGACGGGGCGGTGGCCGGTGCGTCACCGGGACGGGGCGGTGGCCGGTGCGTCACCGGGACGGGACGGGGCGGTGGCCGGGGCGTCACCGGGACGGGGCGGTGGCCGGTGCATCACCGGGATGGGACGGTGCGTCACCGGGACGGGGCGGGAGGGTGCGTCACCGGGACGGGGCGGGAGGGTGCATCACCGGGACGGGGCGGTGGACGGTGCGTCACCGGGACGGGGCGGGAGGGTGCATCACCGGGACGGGGCGGTGGACGGTGCGTCACCGGGACGGGGTGGGAGGGTGCGTCACCGGGACGGGGCGGTGGCCGGTGCGTCACCGGGACGGGGCGGTGGCCGGGGCGTCACCGGGACGGGGCGGTGGCCGGTGCATCACCGGGATGGGACGGTGCGTCACCGGGACGGGGCGGGAGGGTGCGTCACCGGGACGGGGCGGGAGGGTGCGTCACCGGGACGGGGCGGGAGGGTGCGTCACCGGGACGGGGCGGTGGACGGTGCGTCACCGGGACGGGGCGGGAGGGTGCATCACCGGGACGGGGCGGTGGACGGTGCGTCACCGGGACGGGGCGGGAGGGTGCATCACCGGGACGGGGCGGGAGGGTGCATCACCGGGACGGGGCGGGAGGGTGCATCACCGGGACGGGGCGGTGGACGGTGCGTCACCGGGAAGGGGCGGTGGACGGTGCGTCACCGGGACGGGGCGGGAGGGTGCGTCACCGGGACGGGGTTGTGGACGGTGCGTCACCGGGACGGGGCGGGAGGGTGCGTCACCGGGACGGGGCGGTGGACGGTGCGTCACCGGGACGGGGCGGTGCACGGTGCGTCACCGGGACGGGGCGGTGGACGGTGCGTCACCGGGACGGGACGGGGCGGTGGCCGGGGCGTCACCGGGACGGGGCGGTGGCCGGTGCATCACCGGGATGGGACGGTGCGTCACCGGGACGGGGTGGTGGACAGTGCATCACCGGGATGTGGCGGGAGGGTGCGTCACCGGGACGGGGCGGTGGCCGGTGCATCACCGGGATGGGACGGTGGACGGTGCGTCATTGGGACGGGGTGGGACGGTGCGTCACCGGGACGGGGCGGTGGACGGTGTGTCACCGGGACGGGTGGGATGGTGCGTCACCGGGACGGGACGGTGGACGGTGCGTCATTGGGACGGGGTGGGACGGTGCATCTCTGGGACAGCATTGGAATGAAGACCAGTGTTGCATATTCATTTGTAACTCACACAGTATCTAATCACAGTATCAGGTAAGGTTGAGGAGACTTGACCCAAAAGCAGAGCAGCGAAGATGATTCAGTAGTGAAGAATAACTTTAATAATCACTGTCATCATTATTTGCCTTACTGTATGATGTGGGCATGCATTGTATTTTGACTATAATTGTTCTAGGCAAACTTTGTGACAGAAGTGGTTTGCCATTGCCTTCTGGGCAGTGTCTTTACAAGACGGGTGATCTCAGCTCTTCAGAGATTGTCTGCCTGGCATCAGTGGTTCCTTAACCAGGATTTGTGATGTGCACCGACTACTCATACGACCGTTCACCACCTGCTCCCATAGCTTCACGTGACCCTGATCAGGCTGGGGAGGGGGCTAAGCAGGTGCCTGCCTGTGCAGGCTGGCTGGTGTCAGTAGGAGCAGGCCTGACACTGACATCTGAAACTGCAGGTGATACAAATGTGGTGATTAGTAACGGACCTCAAACAGGCTGGTAAAATTCAATCCTCAGAAACATGGAGTGTTCACTCTCAGCAAGGAAAATGAGAAGAGGCAAAATAAATCAGGGAATAATTGTAACTAGGTACAAAAAGGGAGATTTTATTTAATTAGTTAAAGATACTGCACAGTGACAGGCCTTTCTGGACCAATGAGCCCACACCACCCGTTTGCACCCGACGAGACCACCCCCCCCCCCCCGAAACCGAACCCTCACCTCACTGGGTACCCAAAATTGAGGAGAGTAGGACTAAAGTGTGACCACAACTGGGTCTGCAGCCTTTCACAACCTATGTACAATGTATGTGAATCACAGAGTCCTTCAGGGTCAGAAATGACAGATGGCTGGCAAGCCCATAAACCATTTTAAAAACTAGTTGCGTGCCGCTGACCAGGCGTATTCCACTGAGATTGGCTGATACTAGAACTAGAGGGCATGGGTTAAGGGTGAAAGGTGAAATGTTTCTCCACTCAGAGGGTAGTGAGAATGTGGAAATGATGGATGTGGTTTTGATTTTTAACATTTAAGAGTTATTTGGATAGCTACATGGACAGGAGGAGTATGGAGGGCCATGGTCCGGGTGCAGGTTGATAGGACCAAGCTGATTAATCATTCTGCATGGACTATGGTGTAGTGATCTCTGAATCTCTGGCAAGATGCTGTGGGAGTGTGGGAAAGGGTCTTGTTGCTTGTGTCCTGCTGATCATTGTGGGCCAGTGGCAATACTTGCAGGCTGCCCCCAGCTCATCTGTAATTCATGCTGGTTGTTGATGCAAATGATTTCACTATATGTTTTGATGTTTAAGTAGATGGATCTGAATCTGATTCAGGAGCCCGCTGATGCTTTGCTGAAGGCAGTGTCTCAGGTGGGGGACAACATGCCTACACACAGCATCAGGGTCTGAAGGTGGAGAGTCGCACCTGAGTGTGGACACACCAGTGACAGGCTACCCTCTCCCGATCAGTAGACTCGGAATGGTGGCAGTGACCCAGTAGAAATCCATCAACTCCTGCTGGATTTTGACTCGGGACCAGGAGGTCACTCACTGTACAGTCCCTGCCTTGAGTGTATGACAGGAAATGTGGAGTGAGTTTTACTTTGTGTTGAGTTGTCTGAATGAGTCAGAGAGGAAGCAGTCAGTCAGAAGCTTTCCTGCCAGTGGGAACATTCCAATCTGTAGCTGGTTGCTGACTGACGCATAGTTCCCAACTTAAACGGGGTATGAAGAATGTGCTGAATTCGATTAAGTCTGCTATGTACTGTAGGAAGACAGGAGGCAACCTGTTTCTTTGAAATACATCTCTGAGTTATGCCATTCCCCCTCCCACAACCCTAATCCTCTGGAAGCTGAATAATGTGCTCCACGTGACTGTTGGGCATGTTGTGTCCGTTACAATAGAGTGAGCTGTCTTTGCATTGTTCCTGTGTTTATAGAACATTGAACCAATTAAGTTAGTAATCAAATTGTGAATCCCCTTTGCCTACGCAATATCTATATCCTTCCATTTTCCTCACAGTCATGTGCCAATCTAAACGTCTCTTAGAAGTCCCTGATATATCTGCGTCTTAACACCATTCCAGGCATCCACCACTCTCTGTGTTTTTAAAAACAATCTTGCCCCTCCCATCTCCTTTGAAATGACCCCCTCACACCTTAAATGCATGTCCTCTGGTATTAGACATTTCAAATCATGGAACATACTAGTTTTTGTCTGTTCTATCTGTGCCTCTCATAATCTTATAAACCTCTATCAGATCTCCCCTCAGCCTCCGTCACTCCAGAGCAAACAACCCAAGTTTGTCCAACCTCTCATTATAGCATGTGCCCTCTAAACCAGCCAGCATCCTGGTGAACCTCTATTGCACCCTCTCCAAAGTATTGACATCCTTCCCAGAACGGGGTGACCGGAACCATATGATTTTATAAAGACCCTTAGTAGGGCCTGACTGCTGTAACAGGAGGGCAGAGGGAGGGATAGTCCCAGTGGGTGAAGTGTAGGCAGGGCTGAGAAGACCATGTCCAATGCAGCCCCTAATTATTGAAGGACCTCACTGGAGGTTGGATTCCTGAGGGGAAGGAGGAAATAATTCCTAGAGTGATGTCTGAACTGGGAGCTCTTTTTTCAGAGTCCCTTTGCTGTCTCCAATTGCAAGATGTCAGAGTCTGAACTTGTTGCCCCTTTAAAATGCCTCAGTATATTTATTATTTTATGTTCTGAAAGCAACTTTGTGTGAAATGAGTCAGTTGTGCCCAATTGTGTCTGTCTCCTCAGTTTCTCAGTACCTCCCCCACTAACAATGCAATGTTTGCTGTTATCTCCACTCGCTTAAAAAGATCATGCATAATAAAGAAACCAAGTTCACCAAAAATCCGAGTGGGAAATGGGTGAAGGCGGTGACCCTGTTGGACATTGGTAACCTGGAATACCGTGTGTCCGATTTGCTCGTTCATTGGCGAGACTAACAGTTGAGCTGTGTGGCCTCATTTGTGGTATGGACCAGGCCCTCGTGCCTTGGGGTCAAGGCTGCCAAGGAAGGAGCTAGTTGTGTGCCGCTGGATTCTGTGCTGGTCCCTTCCATCGGTGCAGCTGTCCGTTGTTTGCTTGGTGGAAGACAGGCTGGATTGGGTTCATCTGCAATTGCACTTGCATGATATGAGGAAATGCTATGGACTTGTTCTTACAGAAACATGGCTCCAGGATAACATCCATGTACCATCAATCTACAGGCCACGACACTTAGGCACTTCATCTGTATTATTATTTTATTTTATATTATTTGTTTAATAACTGTATGTTTTTCTGCTACCATAATTGTGTGTGTTATATCTGCCTTGTGCTGTGTGTGACTGTGGGCACTTTGGCCCCAGAGGAACACTGTTTTGTTTAACTGCATTCCTTTGAATCAGAATCAGGTTTAATATCACTGGCATATGTCGTGAAATCTGTTAACTTTGTGGCTGCAGTGCAGTGCAATGCACGATAATATATATATTTATATGTGTGTTTATTAAACAGTTGCATTCAGATAATTAGTGTAAAAACAGAACAAAAAAAGTAGTGAGGTAGTGTCCATGTGTTCCATGTCCATTTAGGAATCAGATGGCAGAGGGGAAGGAGCTGTTCCTGAATCACTGAGTGTGGGCCTTCAGGCGCCTGTACCTCCTTCCCGATGGTAACAGTGAGAAGAGGGCATGTCCTGAGTGGTGGTCAAGCTTCCTTGATGATGGAAGCTGCTTTTCTGAGGCACCACTTAGAAAATGAGAATGGCAATTGCACTTGAACTTGAATTTTTGAGGTCTGTTTGCCTGTGGTTGAAGGGAAAGGGGCTGGAATGAAAACTCTCCCAAAGAGTGAACTTGGTGCTGGACCTGCTCCTTGGCTCTGGAATTCTGAGGCCTGAGGGTATAGTTGGGAAGGAGAAGGCAGGTTCAGAAAGTGCAGCTTCCTCATTGGCTATGGGGGACATTGGGATCTGTGTAACATTCAACTCAGTACCAGACCAGTCACAGTCCTTATCCCATGTGACCTGCGCACCACCCATCCGAAATGTAAGGAAATCAAGAAGTTCAAAGTGTTTATGATCAAAGTTTGTATACGTTACTATCTTGAGATTAATTTTCTTGCAGGCAATCACATGAAAAATAAAGAAATCCAATAGAATCTAGGGACTATCAAACAACCAATGTGCAAAAGAAGGCAAACTGCAAACAAGAGAAGTCCTTGAAAATGAGTCTGTAGGTTGTAAAACCAGTTCTGAGTAGTGGTGAGTGAAGTTACTCACACCATTTTAGGAGCCTGATGCTTGTAGGGTAGTATCTGTTCCTGAAACTGGTAGTGTGGGACCTAAGGCTCCTGTATCTAGTAGCAAGAAGAGAGCTTGGCCTGGATGGTGGATGTTGTTTGCTTGCGAACACTCTGTGTCGATGTGCTCAGTGGTGGGGAGGGATTTGCCTGTGATGGACTGAGCTGTATCCACCACTTTCTGCAGCCCGTTCTGTTCCTGGGCTTTGGTGTTTGGTTCCACACCAGGCCGTGATGAAACCAGTCGGGGTACTCTCCACTGTGCATCTGTAGAAATTCGTCACAGTTTTTGGAGACATGGCCAAATCTATTAGATGCTGGAATCTGTTATTCAGGACCTAATAAGCAGGCTGTAGGAGACCAATATCAGCATTGAGCAGTGTTGTCATGGATCTGTGAAAGAGAAATGATGTTTTACAAAGTTGTTTGAGTATTTTAAAGTTGCAACTCACAGAATAACAGCAAGATGCTGATTATAATGTATTTGGAGTTTGAGAGGCCTTTGGTAGGATGTCTCTTAAAAGATTATCACCAAGAATGAGGGAGATATGGGCTGAGAAATGGGGTTTATGTTGGGACCAATGCAGTGCTGCAGGGATCAGTGCTGGAATCCCAGTTCTTCACAATCTGCATCAATGGTTTGGATGAGGATTAGGTATAATATCCTAGTATGCACAGAAGGATGGTATTTTTATTTATTTACCTATTTAGCGTTATGGCGGGGAACAGGCCCTTTTGCCCAATGAGCCACACTACAACAACCCACCTATTTAGCCCTGGCCTAATCACAGGACAATTTACAATGACCAATTAACCTGCTAACCGGCACGTCTTTGGACTGTGGGAGGAAACCAGAGCACCCAGAGGAAACCCACGCAGTTACAAACTCCTTGGAGACGGTGGCAAAATTGTGCAATGCACAGAGCTGTAATAGCGACACACTAACAGTGTGGCTTGTGAGGACAATGTAGGGTAGTTAGGCTGATATGGACATGGCAGATGGAATATTTATTTTAAAAAAGTACAGCATGGTAACAGGCTCAATGAGCCCACACACCCAATACATCCATGTAGCCAATTAATCTTCTAATTTGTACGGTTTTGGAATGTGGGAGGAAATCAGAGCACCCGGAGGAAACCCACACAGCCATGGAGAGAATGTACAAACTCCTTACAGACAGCGGCAAGAATCGAACTGTTGCTGGTGCTCTTGTAGTGTTACGCTAGCCACTAGGCTACTGTGTCACCCCTCAATATAATTTGTAAAATGAGAGGTCATCCGCTTCAGTGGAAAAAGTAAAGGCAGAGTGATGAACTAAACTGCAAGAGGTTGAAAGTTGTTGTCGTCTGGAGAGAGCTGCCTGCCTGATGCGTGTAAAGTCAATGAGCAGCTACAGCGACTGATCAGAAAGGCAAGCAACACATATAAAATGCTGGTGGAACGCAGCAGGCCAGGCAGCATCTATAGGAAGAAGTACAGTCAATGTTTCAGGCCGAGACCCTTCGTCAGGACTCAGAAAGGCAAGTGGTTTGTTTGTCTAGATTGTAAAAGGAATAGACATTTTACTGTGATTGCACAGAGTCCTATTGAGAATGCTGTTTGCAGATCTGCTGTCTGTACCTGGAGGGCAGCAGGGCTTCACCAGGTTTACTCCTGGGGTGCCCAGTTCCTCATTTGGCTACTCGGACTTCCCAGATGCACAGGTTATGCTCAGTAAGTTGTGGGCATGCTATGTTGGCGCTGGAAGTGTGGTGATACTTGTGGGCTGCCCAACACGATCCCTGCTGATTTGATTTGACGCAAATTTAATGGCAATGATTATCTATGGAATAATTAGGAAAATAATTAAATGGTGAACATTTTATAAATGTAAAAAAAAATTGAAAATTGCTGAAATTTAGTGGAACCAGGGTGTCCTTGGAGTGAGATCACTTAACATTCAGGTACAGCAAGCAATTGAGATGAACAGTATGATAGCCTTCATTATAACAGAATTGTACACAAGACTAAATACATCTTAACACAATAAATAGAGCCCTAGTGAGACTGTACCTGGAAAATATTTTTGGGTCTGGTCTCCCTGTCTGAGGATGGATAGATTCATGGCTAGGGGTAACCCAAGGTAATTTCTAAAGTAAGTACATGTTTGGCACAGCATTGTGGGCCGAAGGGCCTGTATTGTGCTGTAGGTTTTCTAAATTATGCTTTTCACTGTATGTTTTGATGTGCATGGGAAAAATAAAGCTTATATTTATCTATATTCCTTCATTTGAGGTAAGATTAGCCAGACTTGAATAATGTTGTTGGGAGTCTAGGTGGGTGAGAGTTTCAAAGTAAATTTACTATCAAAGTGCATGCATGCTGCCATGTACAATCCTGAGTTTCATTTTCTTGTGGGCATTCATAGCAGGTACAAGAAACAGAATAGAATCAATGAAGGACCAAGCTCAACAGGACAGACAAACAACCAACGTGCAAACGACAGACTTCAAATACAAAAAGAAACAGGAGATGAAGAGTCTTTGAAAGTGAGGCCATGCGTTGTGGAAACAGTTCAGTGATGGGGCAAGTAAAGATGAGGATGATTTCAATGAATCATGCAAAACTCATCAATGGCGTGATAAATGGGAGAGACGGGGCCCCTGGCTGTCCACTCCAGACCAGGGGTCCTAGTCTTGGAATAAACAGCTGGCTATGCAGTGCAGAGCTGTGGAGCATAGTTACTGAGCTAACCAGACAAACATCAACTGATTTCTGGATATGAGGGGACCTGTGGTGCATGAATCAGGACAGTGGGACAGAGGTGTAATGGAATCCATGCGGAGCGGGCAATTGATGGGTGGGTGACCAACACACTAACGGGGAGCAGAATAGTGAGGCAGTTCGCACAACACTTTACAGCTCCAATGATCGGAGTTCTGTTTGTTAAGAGCTTGTGTGTTCTCTTCATGACCACGTCAGGTGTTCCAGTTTCCTCCCACATTACAAAAGACATACAGTTAGGCCAGCAAGTTGTGTGCATGCTATGATGGCCCAGGGCATCAACACGTGTGGGCTGCCCCCAGCACATAGGACATAGAACACTTTGGCACAGTACAGGCCCTAAGTTGTGCCAACCATTTAACCTACTCTTAAGATCAATCTAACCCTTCCCTCCCACATGGCCCTCTGTTTTTCTTTGTATTTGTGCCTATCAAAGAGTTTTTTAAATGCCCCTAATGTATCTGTGTCAACCACCAGCCCTGGCAGCCTATCCTACGCCCTGTGTACTTTAAAATCCAACAACAACCTACCCCTGACATTCCACCTATATTTCCCCCAATCACCTTAAAATTCAGCCCCTCATAGTAGCCATTTCTGCCTTGGGAACATCAGTCCACTCAATCAATGCCCCTCATCATCTTGTACACCTCTAACAAGTCAGCTTTTGTCAAAGATCAAGGATCAATTGTATTTGCCATGTACATTTACAAACTAGGCTGATGCTGTGGTGCGTTGCTGTAACTGTCAAAATATTGAACAACTTTTTATTTTATATAGTTCTTTATTCTTAAAGTTAGAGGTTAAAGTTTTGATATGGAATAAAATGTGTATAAATACATAGACACCAGCAAGTATTCACACTGTAAACAGCGTTATAAAATGTGGTTTAATGTGTTTATGGTGAAGTACAGTGACCCCCTTGCTCCACAGAGAAAAGCCCTATCTTGCTCAACCTTTCCTCATAAGACAAGTTCTGTAATCCAGGCAGTGTCCTAGCCAACCTCCTCTGCAGCTTCGTGAAAGATTACATATCCGCCCTATGCTGAACACAATATTCCAAGTGTGGTCTAACTGGGATTTTGTAGAGCTGCAAGATTACCTCACGACACATTCCCAAATGCGTTGGTTGTGGATGCAAATGAGGCATTACTTTATTGTTGCCAAACAATTGATAATAGAGCGTATAATCATCACAGCGATATTTGATACTGCGCTTCGCAGAGCCTGGAGTACAAATCGATAGTAAAATTTAATTAAAATTTAAATTATAAATCATAAATAGAAAAAAAGAAAAGGGAAGGTAAGGTAGTGCAAAAAAAAAACCGTGTGACAGGTCCGGATATTTGGAAGGTACGGCCCAGATCCGGGTCAGGATCCGTTCAGCAGTCTTATCACAGTTGGAAAGAAGCTGTTCCCAAATCTGGCTGTATGAGTCTTCAAGCTCCTTAACCTTCTCCCAGAGGGAAGAGGGACAGAAAGTGTGTTGGCCGGGTGGGTCGTGCCCTTGATTATCCTGGCAGCACTGCTCCGCCAGCATGTGGTGTAAAGTGAGTCCAAGGACGGGAGATTGGTTTGTGTGATACGCTGGGCTGTGTTCATGATCTTCTGCAGCTTCTTCTGGTCTTGGACAAGACAATTTCCATACCAGGTTGTGATGCACCCTAGAAGAATGCTTTCTACAGTGCAGCTATAAAAATTAGTGAGAGTTTTAGGGGGCAAGCCAAATTTCTTCAGCTTTCTCAGGAAGTAAAAGGCGCTGGTTGACCTTCTTGGCAGTGGACTCTGCTTGGTTAGACCAAGTCAGGTCATTTGTGATATTCACCCCGAGGAACTTAAAGCTTTTGACCTGTTCCACCTGTGCACCACCGATGTAGATGGGGTCGTGCGGTCTGCTACTCCTTCTGAAGTCAACAACCAATTCCTTCATCATGCTAACATTGAGGGATAAGTTATTGTCTTCGCACCATGCCACCAGGTTCTTAACTTCCTCTTTGTACTCAAACTCATCATTACCTGAGATACGGCTTACAATTGTGGTGTCATCAGCAAACTTATATATTGAGTTTGATGGAAACTTGGCTACACAATCATGGGTGTATAGTGGGTACAGCAGGGGGCTGAGTACACAGTCTTGTGGGGCACTGGTGCTCAGAGTGATTGTAGAGGAGAGCTTGTCCCCTATTTTTACAGCCTGGGTCCTGTCTGTGAGGAATTTAAAGATCCAACTGCAGATCTGAGTGCTAAGATCCAGGTTCTGGAGCTTAGGAATCAGTTTATTTGGAATAATGGTATTAAAGGCAGAGCTATAGTCAATGAAAAGGAGTCTTACATATGCAGCTTTATTCTCCAGGTGTTCTAAGGAGGAATGTAGTGCCAGAGAGATGACATCTGCCGTTGACCTGTTGCTCCGTGACCTGTGGCATTTCACTTTGTGTATTGATGCTTGATGTACATGTGTCAAACAGTAAAACTGATCAGAGTGTTTGCAGGCAGTGAGCTCCTGTGATCTGGAGTGTGATGTCCAAAACAATGGCATACAGCAATTTTTTCCATGCAAGGGGTTGGAAAAATAATGAAGGGACTTGTTGGAAAACTCATTTAAAGAGTCTGCAGAGACTGGATGGGTTGAATTGCCTTCTGGCCTGGATTGCTTCATGTTGGTTGGTGGGGAGGGTCTGCTGTTGTCTTTGGTTGGATGGTTGAACCCATGACGAAAAGATTATTGAAGGAAATGAGGGGTGGGGGAGAGGTGAAGAAAGTTAGGGAGGGAACTCGACTGCTCAGCTGATGGGACCCTACCTGGATCCCTCCCACCATCCCATAATCTCTCTGACCCACTCCCGTCAGGAAGGAGGTACAGGAACATCAGGACTTGGACTGTCAGACTGGGTAACAGCTTCTTCCCTCAGGCTGAGAGACTAACGAATACCCTGCCATCTCCGATGTCAGAGAGCTGTTTAATGTTTATCTGTGCTGCATTTGAATTATATTTTATTAACTTATTTATTGTAATACTTTGCTTTATGTGCTGAGTGTAATATATTTCATGTGTGCACCATGGTCCAGAAGAATATTGTTTATTTTTATATATATATAAAAAATATGGTCAGATGACAATAAACTTGGACAGGAGGGGCCCTTACTGTGTACACTGAAAACAAACTTCCCAGCTCCCAGTACCCAGGTTGCACGCACTTTGCAAGTTAATCTACAGAGTGACTGAGAAGAGCCTAAGGTTACGTCCTAAAGAGTTAATGTTCCTATGTCCTCAAATCAAATGCCAAGAAAGGTTGTTTTTTTTTCCACAATCCTCAGCATGTACGTGTAAGTATCCAGCCTATTTTATGGTGATCCAGAAATAATAAATATGAGAGTGTTCAGGGAGTTTAGTTAAGAATTGCCCTCTGCAGCGGATGTGTTGGGTTTGGTGGGTCTCTATAGAGTGCCCTTGTGCACAGGCAGTGGGACACTCACCCCTGCTGGGCACATATTTCACATTCTTTGTTATTTTGCTTCCTCATTAGAATTAATACCACAGCGCTAGTGTAATGTGGTAAAGCTAAAAACAAATTTAAATGTAAATTTATTATCAAAGCACAAATGTCACCATATACAATCCTGAGATTCATTTTCCTGAGGGCATACTCAGTAAATCCAAGGACATCTAGAAACGATGAAAGGACTGCACCTAACAGGACAGACAAACAACCAGTGTGCAAAAGACAACAAACGGCAAATACAAATGAGAAAAATAAATGACAAATAAGCAATAAATATCGAGAACATAAGATGACGAATCGATTAGTTGTGGGAACAATTCAGTGTTGGGGTGAATGAAGTTATCCCCTCTGGTTGAAGAGTAATAGCTGTCCCTGAACCTGGTGGTGTGAGTCCTGAGGCTCCTGTACCTTCCTGATGGCAGCAGCGTGAAGAGGGCATGACCTGATGGTGAGGGTGCCTGGTGATGGATGCTGCTTTCCTCTGACAGCACTCGTGTGGATGTGCTCAATGGTTGGGAGGGATTTACCCGTGATGGACTGGGCCGTATCCACTACATCTTATAGGATTTTCCATACAAGGACATTTGTGTTTCCATACTAGACTGTGATGCAGTCAGTCACTATACTCGCCACTACACATCCACAGATGCTGGAAATCCAAGTAGCACACCCAAAAAAGGAACCCAGCAGGCCAGGCAGCATTTATGGAAAAGAATAAACGTCAACGTTTCAGACCAAGACTCTTATCAGGACTGGCAAAAAATGAGTAGAGCAAGAAGGTTGGGGAAAGCGAGGAAAAAGTACAAGATGATAGGTGAAACCAGGAGAGAGGAGGAGTGAATAGACAACAATAATAGACAGTAGGTGCAGGAGTAGGCCATTCGGCCCTTTGAGCCAGCACTGCCATTCAATGTGATCATGGCTGATCATCCACAATCAGTATCCCGTTCCTGCCTTCTCCCCATATCCCTTGACTCCACTATCTTTAAACCTCTATCTAACTCTGTCTTGAAAGCCTCCAGAGAATTGGCCTCCACTGCCTTCTGAGGCAGAGCATTCCATAGATCCACAACTCTCTGGGTGGAAAAGTTTTTCCTGAACTCCATTCTAAATGGCCTACCGCATATTCTTAAACTGTGGCCTCTGGTTCTGGACTCCCCCAACATTAGGAATATGTTTCCTGCCTCTAGCGTGTCCAATCCCTTAACAATCTTGTATGTTTCAATCAGATCCTCTCTCATCCTTCTACATTCCAGTGTATACAAGCCCATTCGCTCCAATCTTTAACATATGACAGTCCCGCCATCCGGGGAATTAACCTTATGAACCTATGCTGCACTCCCTCAACAGCAAGAATGTCCTTCCTGAAATTTGGAGACCAAAACTGCACACAGTACTCCAGGTGTGGTCTCACCAGGGCCCTGTACAACTGCAGAAGGACCTTTTTGCTCCTATACTCAACTCCCCTTGTTATGAAGGCCAACATGCCATTAGCTTTCTTCACCGCCTGCTGTACCTGGAGTGAAGTAAAGAGCTGGAAAGCTGTTCAAGGATAAAGGGCCAGAGAAAGGGGGATCTGATAGGAGAGGGTAGAAGACCATTTAGAAAAAGGAAAGAGGGAGGAGCAGGGAAGGAAGTGAGGTAAGAGAGGGAAATGGGAATGCTGGAGTGGAGGGCAACTACCAGAAGTTTGGGAAATCGATGTTCATGCCATCAGGTTGGAGGCTGTATAGACGGAATATAAGGTGATACTTCTGATATAACTTGATATAACTTCTGCCATCTCCAATGGGATCCCACCCCAAGCATGTTTCCCCCTCCCCACTTTCTGCTTTCCACAAGGATTACTCTGTACGAGACTCTGTTGTCCATTCATCTTTCTCCACTGATCTCCCTCCTGATATGTATCCTTGCAAGCAGAACAATTGCCACACCTGCCCTACGCCTCCTTCCTCACTACCATTAAGGGCCCCAAGCAGTTCTTCCAGGTGGGGGGGTGGGGGGTCACACTTCACCTGTGATTCTGTTAGGATCGTCTACTGTATCTGGTACTCAGGCTGTGGCTTCCAGTATCAAAGTTCATTGTAAAATGTGTTAGAGTATACACATCACCACATACAACCTTGAGTTTCTCTCTCCATAGGCGTACTTAGCAAATCTGTAGGACAGTAACTGTAAACGAACTGTGCAGATGCAGATAAATAATGAGCATGAAATAACCAAGTCCTTAAATGAGTGTAGCTATCCCCTTTTGTTCAAGACCCTGATGGTTGAGGGGTAGTAACTGTTCCTGAACCTGGTGGTGTGAATCCTGAGGCTCCTGTACCTTCTACCTGATGGCAGCAGCAAGAAAAGAGCATGGCCTGGGAGATGAGGATCTTTGATGGTGGATGCTGCTTTTCTACGGCAGTGTTTCATGTAGATGTGCTCAGTGGTTGGGAGGGTTTTCCCATGATGTACTGGGCCAAATCCATTACCTCTCATAGGATTTTCTGCTCAAAGACATTGGTGTTCCCAAACCAGGCCGTAATGCAGCCAGTCAGCACACTTTCCACCACACAGCTATAGAAGTTTGCCAAGGTTTTCAATGACATGCCAAATCCCTGCAGATTCTTGAAGAAGTAGAGGCACTGTCGTGCTTTCTTCACAATAATATTTATATGATGGGTCCAGTACAGGTCCTCTGAGAGAGTGGCACTCAGGAATTTAAAGTTACTGACCCTCTCTACCTCTGATCCTCTGATGATTTCTGGCTCATCTATCAGTGAGACCTGACATGGGTTGAGAGACTGCTTCACTGAGCACCTATGCTCGTCTGCCAGAAGAAAGCTGGATCTCCCAGTGGATGCCCCTTTTAATTCTACTCCCCATATGTCACTCCATAGCCACAATGAGGTCACACTCAGGTTGGAGGAACAACACCTTATATTCTGTCTGGGTAGCCTCCAACCTGATGGTATGAACATCAATTTCTCAAACTTCCTGTGATTGAACCCCTCCCTTCATCATTCACATTCCCATTTCTCTCTCTCTCACCCCATCTCCTTACTGCCTATACCTCACTCTTCCCTTTCTTCCATGGTCTTCTACCCCGTTCTATCAGATTCCCCCTTCTCTAAGAGCCCTTTATCTCTTTCATCTATCAGTTTCCCAGCTCTTTATTCACCCATTCCCCCTCTCTGGGTTTCACCTATCACCTTGTACTTCTTCCTCTCTGCCCCCCACCTTCTTAGACTTACTCCTTCCCCCTTCCTTTCCAGTCCTGATGAAGGGTCTCGGCCTGAAATGTCGACTGTTTACTCTTTTCCATTAATGCTGCCTGGCCTGCTGAGTTCCTCCAGCATTTTGTGTGTGTTGCACACAGCTACAGAAGCTTGTCAAAGTTTTAGACCTGCAAAAGGACCACAACCTTGTTGTAGGGTTGGAATGCTTACATGCCTCAAGGACCCGGAGAGCTATGTTGGCTGGAGTCAGGGCTTTATGTAGGGTCACCCATGTCAAACAGGTCAAAGGGTAGAGGCCAGACTAAGAATGGCCCATTGGTCCTTCAGGTTTTGGGTTCAGCTCGGAGCCAACAACCTTGACTGGTAAAACAAAATTGTTATGGAAACAGCAATGATGCATTCTTCTATGATAGGCAATGTTATTTTTGAGCCTGCAGCTGTGACTTGCATGACTAACAGAGTTGAAACTGAGAGGAAGCTACTGAAATGATGAAGGAGGCCCTGAGTACTGCCAAAGATGGGGGACTTTCATTGCTGTCCTAAATGCCAATGGTGTAATGGGCAGTAAAGTTTCAGATGTCATACTCTTAACATACTCCACAAACTCTTAAGGAGTTTCTTCATCATTGCACTTAAATACTGGGCCCAGGATGGGTCCTCTGAAATGGTAACACCAAGGTATTTAATATTGTTGACCTTCTCCATCTCTGATGCCCCAGTGAGGACTGGCTCAATACCTCTGGTTTCCTGCTCCTGAATTCAATAATCAGCTCCTTGGTTTTGCTGACATTGAGTGAGATATCGTTGTGGCACCACTCAGCCAGATTTTCAATCTCCCTCCTATATGCTGATTGATCACAACCTCTGATTTGCCCATTGACAGTGGTGTCACAACAATCTTAAATTTGGCATTGGAGCTTGGCCACACAGTCATAAGATTAAAGTGAGCACAGCACTCAGCCTTGTGGTGCTCCTGTGCTGATGGAGATTGTGGACGAGATGTTTTTGCCAATCTGAATTGACTGGGGTCTGCAAGTGAGGAAATCCAGGGTCTCGTTGTACAAGGACGTATTGAGGCATTAAAGCTTATTGCTCAGTTTCGAAGGGATAGTGGTATTGAGTGCCAAGTTGCAGTTGGTAAAAAGCACTCTGATGTTAACATTGTGTCTAGATGTTCCAGGGTCGAGTAAAGAGTCAGCTGCTGTGGACCTGCTGTGCCAGTAGGCAAATTGGAGCAGATCCAAATCACTTCTGTGGCAGCAGTTGATGTGTTTAATCATCAACCTCTCAGAACATTTCATCTCCTATATCGTCATATACATCCTTGAGATTCATTTACTTGTAAGCACCATAGTAAATACAAAGCAGCACAATAGAATCAGTGAAGGACAAACTGCCGATATGTAAAAGACAACTAAGTTTGCAAATACAAAAAGAAAAAAAGTGAGGAAACAATAAACATTGAGAACATGAGAGAAAGAGTTCTTGAAAGTCCATAGGTTGTGGGACACATTAAGTTGAGTGAAGTTATCCCCTCTGGTTCAAGAGCCTGATCGTCAGAGGTAATAACCATTTTTGAACAGGGTGGTGTGAGTCCTGAGGCTCCTGTATCAGCTTCCTGGGCAGCAGTGAGAAGAGGGCATGACCTGGGTGGTGGGGGTCCC
Source organism: Hypanus sabinus (assembly GCF_030144855.1). Lineage (NCBI taxonomy): Eukaryota > Metazoa > Chordata > Chondrichthyes > Myliobatiformes > Dasyatidae > Hypanus > Hypanus sabinus. Next base: position 180,222,963 of record NC_082711.1, read on the forward strand.
TGATGATGGATGCTGCTTTCCCATGACAATTCTCCATATGGAGGGCTTTATCTACGATAGACTGGGTTAAGTCCACTACTATTTGTAGCTGGCCAACTCTGCAGGAGGAGCCACAGCCTAGCACAAAAGTAGGCCTTTAGGCCCATCATGTCTGTGTTAACCATGGTGTTTTCCTAACTAATCCCACCTGGCTGCACATAGTCCACCCTGCTTGTTTGGACTCTCCATCAAGACAATAACTGGGTCACTCAGCCCATCCGATCTGCACAGCATCACATCTGGTTTATTAACCCTCTCAACCCCATTCTCCTGGTAACCTTTGAAACCCTAATTTATCAAGAACCTATTAACCTCTACTTCAAATATACCCAGTGACTCGGTATCCACGGCTGTCTTCCACTGATGCTCTGCCCTCCTGGTAGAGAAATGCTTCGTCGTCTCTTTACTAAGTGGACGCCCCTCCAGTCCGGTCCCAGACACTCCCATTGATCATCGGTGCGGTATGTGCTTCCAATGGGACCTCCTGCTTAGCCTCTGCTTTTGGGCCCGGCTCCTCGCTGACAGTCGGAAGAACTGAATGTTTGAATTTGTCTCTGGAGCTAGCCGAGGCGGAGAATGCCAGACCTCCTCCCCTTTCCCTACTGCGCACAGTACGGGCGATATATAAACATTGTCAGTGGGGTTGGCGAGAGCCGGTATCCCGGGGTGGGGTGAGCGGAACCCGGTGCGAGTTCGGACCTGGGGGCCGGTGTCCCAGGATTTCAGGCGGGGAGGGAGCCGAGATTGCAGGGGGACTCCACCTCTGGCCGCAGCTGCATCGAAGGACCCGCTCGGCTGATGCGAGGCTTTCCTTAAAAGGAAATGTCTCCCGCTCAGTCTGTTCCCGGGCGGTGTTTATATAAATCAGAGCAAAAGTATGTGGAGGAGAGGGGAAACGGGAGGGGCTGGTGGAGAGGACGAAGACGGAGGAGCAATGTTGAGGAGAGAGGGTGGGGAGGGGAGGATTTGGAGGGACGAGAGAAGGTCTGCTGGAGGGGAGAGGCAAAGGGGCTCTGGAATCCGTGGGACGGGCCCAGCAGAGGTGTCAGTGGGATGGCTTTGTTGGCATTGAACAGGTGTCTGGTCACTTCTCCACCAGTTCTTTGTTGGGGCTCAGCGGCACCCTTGGGTGGTTGGGTGCTCATGACTTCACACAGTCTCTGGAAGAGAATGATTGTCCTGGGCTACACACCTCGGAGGGGGCAGTATTGAGGGAGCTTGGTGCTGTGAGAGGGGGTGGTAATTAGGGAATGCCGTGCCATGGGAGGGGCAGTACTGAAGGAGCTCTGTACTGTGGGGGGGCACTATACAGGAGTTACATCTTGAGAGCCTGTTCTGGGTGCTGTAGGTAACCCCGGGGGGGAAGAGTCCCAAGTAGTGTAATACATAGGAGGAGAATTAGGCCATTCGGCCCATGTCTTCTCTACCATTCCATCATGGCTGATTTATTATGCCTCTTCAACCCAATTCTCTTGCCTTCTCCCTGTAATCTTCAACACCCTTAAATACCTGTCAAACTCAGTTTAAAAATTATCCAAAGACTTGACCTGTGGCAATGAATTCCACAGATTCACCACCCTGGCTAAATAAATTACTGCTCAGCTCTGTTGTAAAGGGGCGTCCTATACTGAGGCTGTGCCCTCTTGTCCTAGACTCCCTCCACTATAGGAAACATCCTCTCCACACTCACTCTATCTGTGTCCTCTGGTCCTAGACTCCTCCACTATAGGAAACATCCTCTCCACACTCACTCTATCTGTGTCCTCTGGTCCTAGACTCCCCCACTATAGGAAACATCCTCTCCACATCCACTCTATCTGTGTCCTCTGGTCCTAGACTACCCCACTACAGGAAACATCCTCTCCACACCCACTCTATCTGTGTCCTCTGGTCCTAGACTACCCCACTACAGGAAACATCCTCTCCACACCCACTCTATCTGTGTCCTCTGGTCCTAGACTACCCCACTACAGGAAACATCCTCTCCACACCCACTCTATCTGTATCCTCTGGTCCTACACTACCCCACTACAGGAAACATCCTCTCCACACCCACTCTATCTGTATCCTCTGGTCCTACACTCCCCCACTGTAGGAAACATCCTCTCCACACCCACTCTATCTGTGTCCTCTGGTCCTAGACTCCCCAGTGTAGGAAACATCCTCTCCACACCCACTCTATCTGTGCCCTCTGGTCCTAGACTCCCCCACTACAGGAAACATCCTCTCCACACCCACTCTATCTGTGTCCTCTGGTCCTACACTCCCCCACTACAGGAAACATCGTCTCCACATCCACTCTATCTGTGTCCTCTGGTCCTAGACTCCCCCACTACAGGAAACATCCTCTCCACATCCACTCTATCTGTGTCCTCTGGTCCAAGACTCCCCCATTATAGGAAACATCCTCTTCACATCCACTCTATCTGTGCCCTCTGGTCCTACACTCCCCCACGATAGGAAACATCCTCTCCACATCCACTCTATCTGTGTCCTCTGATCCTAGACTCCCCCACTATAGGAAACATCCTCTCCACACCCACTCTATCTGTGCCCTCTGGTCCTACACTCCCCCACGATAGGAAACATCCTCTCCACATCCACTCTATCTGTGTCCTCTGGTCCTAGACTCCCCCACTATAGGAAACATCCTCTCCACACCCACTCTATCTGTGCCCCCTGGTCCTAGACTCCCCCACTATAGGAAACATCATCTCCACATCCCCTCTATCTGTGTCCTGTGGTCCAAGACTCCCCCACTGTAGGAAACATCATCTCCACATCCACTCTATCTGTGTCCTCTGGTCCTGGACTCCCCCACTATAGGAAACATCCTCTCCACATCCAGTTTCTCTAGGCCTTCAATATTTAATAGTTTTCAATAGATTATCCCCCTCCCCCTCCACTCATTCTTCTAAACAGCGAGTACAGGCCCAGAACCATCAAATGCTTCTTGTACATTAACCCTTTCACTTTATGGATAATTCTCATGAACCTTTTCTGTACCCTGGCCAATGCCAGCATAAAGCCTCAGCATTACATCCTTGCCTTTATATTCTAGTCCACTGGAAATGAATGCCAACATTGCACCTGCCTTCCTTATTACTGTTGGGACAGTGTCTGTACAAAACGTTTCCTCTGTTACATTTCAGGATGTCCTGATCCTGTAGTAACGGACAGTTCCCCACAACCGGCAGAGTGCAGAGTGCCCCTCCTGCTCATCCAATGTGTGTGCTGTTGTGACTCCCTGCACAATGGTGGTACTGAGGAAGGTTTGGCTGCCCTCTACTTACTGCCGTCATCATAAGATTGGCTGGTCACGTGCTCTTTAGGGAAGGGAGATGGTTAGTGATTAGCACTGGCATCAGAGGACCATTGTCAGGGCATTCTCTGCCCAGTGGCACGGAGAGCGGAGGGCATGGAAGGGGTGGCCAGTCCAATGAGTCAGCAGTATGGGCCAGGCATACATCAGTGACTCAGCTGATAATGATGCAGTGCACTGTTTGCAATTTTAAGTTTAGTTTTATTTGTCATATTAACATTGAAACATCAAAGCACACACTGAGATGGGCTGTTTGCATCAATGACCAACACAGTCTGAGGATGTGCTGAGGGCAGCTTGTGAGTGTTGCCATGTCCACTACTTACTGACCCTAACCCGTCCCGTACACCTTTGGGATGGAGAGTATATCCCAAAACCCCAGTTGGTTGCTGGTGATGAAAGTGTTACACTAGCCCCTATGCTACTGTGATAGTTTTAACAAAAAGTAATCTCTTTAGGAATACAACTACTCGAAGGAGAGGAGGCCATTTGGCCCCTCGTGGGTCCTGTAACATTCAGTACTGTCTGCTGTGCCTGATTCACCCTCTGTGCGCATATCCTTTGAATGCAGAAGCACTTGGGGAGGGGAGGGTTCAATTCCTGCCACTGTCTGTAAGGAGTTTGTAAGTTCTCCCTGTGACCACGTGGCTTTCCTCCGGGTGCTCTGGTTTCCTCCCACATTCCCGAGAGGTGGGTGTAATTGGACGGTGCAGCTCATTTGGCCAGGAGGGCCTGTTGTCATGCTTTATCTCTAAATAAACCTTCCCTCTCACTTTAAACCCATGCCCTCTAGCATTTGACATGGCCACCCTGGGAAAAAGATTCTACTGACCCTATCTGTGCCTGTCATAATTTTATAAACTTGTATCAGCTTCTGCTGCTCCTGAGAAACAGTCCAGGCTTGTCCAATCTCTCCATATAGCCAATACTGTCCAATACAGGCAGCACCCTGGTGAAACGTTCCTCTGCCCATTCTAAAGCCTCCAATTCCTTCCTTTCATATTCACCAACAGTTGTTACCCTTCTACCATCAAACTCTTCACTCTACCCCAATGCTGAACTGTTCCCACAACCTATGGGCTCTTCGTCTTATATAATCAATATTTATTGCTTATTTATTTAACATTATTTCTTTACTTTTTCTATTTGTAGTTTGTCTTGTGTGCAATTTTTTTTTTCACTGATTCTATTGTGCTTCTTTGTATTTACTGTGAATGCCCTGCAAGAAAATGAATCTCAGGGTTGTACAAGGTGACATATCTGTCCTCCTTTAGCTGCCACATGACATTTTGAGTTCTGTAAAACTCTGCCTAGATGGTGAGGGACTAGTTCCCCAGAGGTGTACTCTAGCCTAGAGGGCACAGCATAGTCACAAAGGTCCATATTCATGGCTAATCCCAACATCCCTCAGCAGGGAAACTGGTTACTGAGGGAGGGAGCCAGGGAGGTTACTACTGGACGGCAGAACGGTGGTGCCACTCGGTGCTAAACCAGAGAACATCTTCAGGTAGCAGGGAAGGAAAGAGGCCACTTGGATGTTGGGATTGGGGGGGTGGGGGGTTGACCACTGAACGGACCATGTCCCCCTTATAGGAATGGTGCTAATGGACAGGCCAGGAAAGTGTGTGTCTGCAAGACTAGTGTGAAAATGAAGATGTTCATTTGAGGTAGTTCAACCCCAGGGTTGCAAGCTAAGGGGGAAAGGGAGAGGCCATTTCCCTCATCTTCCATTCTCCCCCATCTCACTCCAGGTTTACTTGCCCTCTTTCCCCTATTCTCCCCTCTCAACCATTGCCTCTTCTCCTTACATTTCAGCCACCCTACCTTCCATCTTTCCTTTCATCCCTTCCCCTTCTTCCACCCCTCCCTCTCCCTCCCTCTATCCTCTCTCATCCCTTCCATTTCCATTCCCCTCACTCCCTCCCTCACGCTCTCCCCCTCCTCTCTCCCCTCCTTCCCCTCACCTCTCCTCCCCTCCCTCTTCCTCTCCTCCTCCTCTCCCCTTTCCCCCACTCCTCTTTCCCCCTCCCCTCCTCTCTCTCCCCACTCCCTCCTCTCTCCCTTCCCTCCCCCTCTCTCCCCCCTCTCTCCCCACTCCCTTCTCTCTTTCCCTCCCCTCTCTCCCCCCTCTCTCCCCCCTCTCTCCCTCCCCTCTCTCCCCACTCCCTTCTCTCTCCTCCCTCCCCTCTGTCCCCACTCCCTTCTCCCTCTCTCCCTCTCCCTCTCTCCCTCTCTCCCTCTCTCCCTCTCTCCCTCTCCCTCTCTCCCTCTCTCCCTCTCTCCCTCCCCTCTGTCCCCACTCCCTTCTCCCTCTCTCCCTCTCCCTCTCTCCCTCTCTCCCTCTCTCCCTCCCCTCTGTCCCCACTCCCTTCTCTCTCTCCCTCTCTCCCTCTCTCCCTCTCTCCCTCTCTCCCTCTCTCCCTCTCCCCTCCCCTCCCCTCCCCTCCCTCCTGTTTCTCTGCTCTCTGAGTTCAGACTGTGCTGTGCTGTTTTGCTGGACTGCCTCCAGCGGGCGGGGCGGCTCCGGGACGGAGTGAGGGAGGGACCGTGTGAGTGAGGCAGAGACAGGGAGAGGCGGCGGTCCGGCAGCCTGTTACCGGCGGCACGGGGGCACAGACGGAATCAGGGCGGCACCTGGCCGCGGGGAACCGGGAGCCCAGCGTCCCGGGACGGAGCGGGATGAAGTTCCGCGGAGGCCGGGCCGGGGTAAGCAGGCTGAGAGGTGGGGGTGGACCCATACCGATTCTCTGTCCCGGGACTACCATCGCCCCCCCTTTTGCTGCCCACTGTCATCCCTATCCCATATCTGTGAGCCCCCCACATCCCCAGACCACCCCCCGCACGTCACCCTCCCCCAGATATTCCCCCTCTAGACATCACCTCCCCTCTAGACGTCACCCCCAGATATTACCCCCTCTAGACGTTACTCTCCCTAGACATCACCTCCCCTCTAGACGTCACCCCCAGATATTACCCCCTCTAGACGTTACCCTCCCTAGACATCACCTCCCCTCAAGACGTCACCCCCAGATATTACCCCCTAGACCACCCCCCCACACGCCACCCTCTCCCAGATATTCCCCCTCTAGATGTCACCCCCCCAGACATCACCCCCCTCCTGTGTTCCTCCCCTCTACAAACAGTGCCCACCAGGGCCCCTGTTACTATCCCCGTCCCCCACCTTCTTCAGACACATTGACCTTTCCCCCACCCTACGTGAGGATTTGCCCATGAATCTCCATGTGGAACTGATCTGGGGTGACTGCTTGATCAGACCCACCAGTGGACCACTGTGAAGAATAGGTGTGGGGGAGATCCTCTACCCCACCCACCCTCCCTTCCCTGGTCTGTGTCCTCACTGGATGGGTCAGCGTTTTGGCCATCCCTACCTGCCCCAGGAGGGTGGAGAGTGTGGTGAGCCACACCTCCTTGACCCCCAGTGGGTGGAGGCCTGTCTGTGTGAGCGGGAAAGGGATTTGTTTTGGTGTTGCTGTTTTTGTTGTTCAGCCCTGCATTGTGCACTCGTTAAGTTAGCATCAGAATGTGTGGCGATACTGGTGGGCTGTCCCCTGCACAGGCTTGGGTCGTGTTGGCTGGTAACAAAAACATGCATTTCACTGTATGTTTCAACTTAAAGTTCAGATTCCGTTTATTGTCACTCAACTGTACACCTGTATACCATCAAACGAAACAACGTTCCACTGGGCCAACGTGTACAACTCAGTACATATAGCTCACACTCAACTGTACACGTGTATACCATCGAACGAAACAACGTTCCACCGGGCCAACGCGTACAACTCAGTACATATAACTCACACTCAACTGTACACGTGTATACCATCGAACGAAACAACGTTCCACCGGGCCAACGCGTACAACTCAGTACATATAACTCACACTCAACTGTACACGTGTATACCATCAAACAAAACAACGTTCCACCGGGCCAACGCGTACAACTCAGTGCATATAACTCACACTCAACTGTACACGTGTATACCATCAAACGAAACAACGTTCCACTGGGCCAATGTGTACAACTCAGTACATATAGCTCACACTCAACTGTACACGTGTATACCATCGAACGAAACAACGTTCCACCGGGCCAACGCGTACAACTCAGTGCATATAACTCACACTCAACTGTACACGTGTATACCATCAAACGAAACAACGTTCCACTGGGCCAACGTGTACAACTCAGTACATATAGCTCACACTCAACTGTACACGTGTATACCATCGAACGAAACAACGTTCCACCGGGCCAATGCGTACAACTCAGTACATATAACTCACACTCAACTGTACATGTGTATACCATCGAACGAAACAACGTTCCACCGGGCCAACGCATACAACTCAGTGCATATAACTCACACTCAACTGTACATGTGTATACCATCGAACGAAACAACGTTCCACCGGGCCAACGTGTACAACTCAGTACATATAACTCACACTCAACTGTACACGTGTATACCATCGAACGAAACAACGTTCCACCGGGCCAACGTGTACAACTCAGTACATATAACTCACACTCAACTGTACACGTGTATACCATCGAACGAAACAACGTTCCACCGGGCCAACGCGTACAACTCAGTACATATAACTCACACACACAACACATAAAGTAATACTATCACAAATAAATGATCAAATAATATGGTGAGTTTATGACACAAGCTAAAAAGTGTTAAATGTCGACACAAGTTTCGACAAGATGTGTTAAGTAAATGAGTTGTGGCCTGGTCCTTCCTGGCACGAGGGAAATGGGGACAGACCGTTGGTGTACCGTGCAGAGCCAGTGGAGTGAGAACGGGAAATGCTGGCAAATCTGCACAGCAATCAGTTTGTCTGAACAGAATGTGAAGTTTGGAGTCTGGAGCCGGACAAGGTGAAGGGGAGGGCAGGAAGGGTGGAGATAGGGCATAAATATTCACAAGAACATAGCATAGTTCAGGCCCTTTGGCCCACAATGTTGTGCTAACATAGACCTTTGGGAACACCATCTTCCCCTCTGCCATCACTTTCCTGAATGGACAATCAACCCATGAACACACCCCAGTGTCTTTTGCTCTCTTTTTGCATTACTTATTTAATTCAGTTTTGAAAAGTTTCTTATTGTGATTTATAGGTGTTTTATTGTGTGTATTGCAAATTTCATGACATACGCCAGTGTTATAATTCTGATTCTGAACTTCTATCCTAACTCCAAGATCAGTCTAACCCTTCACTCCCATATAGACTCCATTTTTCTATCGTCCATGTGCCTATCTAAGAGACTCTTAAATGTCTCTAATGTATCTGCCTCTGCCACCCCCGCCCCTGACGGGGCGTTCCACACACCCACCACCTTGTAAAGAAAAGCCAATCTCTGATACCCTCCCTATACTTAAACCAAATTTCACCAATTACCTTACAGTTATGCCCTCTTGGATTAGCTATTTCTGCGCCGGAAAAAGTCTCTGATCTATCCCTCCGATCATCTTATACACCTCAATCCAGGAGCTCTGCCTGAGTCAAGTGGCACTGTCAGCCAGAGGGAAGCGGAGGCTGCTTGGAGAAGGCCAAGCACATTACAAAGATTGGTCAAGTGGTGGGGCACCAGGATGGCTGACTTTGTGATGGTCTATGTGGAGGAGCTGTATCTGGGATGCTTCTGACTTGGGCCCCCCTCCCATCAGGGTGTCCAGAGCAACCTTTAATAGCTGCTGGACTGGTTCTCAGTACCAGCTTTTCTTGCCTATGAGCTGCCACAGGTTGTGTGGTGATGGTTCACTGTGCCTCAGCCGTCTCTGGCATGGTTTGTATCAGGGCTGGCATTGCCCAAGACTCTTCCATCATTCCTGAACACTGGGACGTGGAGGCTGGCATTGCCCGAGACTCTTCCATCATTCCTGAACACTGGGACGTGGAGGCTGGCATTGCCCGAGACTCTTCCATCATTCCTGAACACTGGGACGTGGAGGCTGGCATTGCCCGAGACTCTTCCATCATTCCTGACACTGGGACGTGGAGGCTGGCATTGCCTGAGACTCTTCCATCATTCCTGAACACTGGGACGTGGAGGCTGGCATTGCCCGAGACTCTTCCATCATTCCTGAACACTGGGACGTGGAGGCTGGCATTGCCCGAGACTCTTCCATCATTCCTGAACACTGGGACGTGGAGGCTGGCATTGCCTGAGACTCTTCCATCATTCCTGAACACTGGGACGTGGAGGCTGGCATTGCCCGAGACTCTTCCATCATTCCTGAACACTGGGACGTGGAGGCTGGCATTGCCCGAGACTCTTCCATCATTCCTGAACACTGGGACGTGGAGGCTGGCATTGCCCGAGACTCTTCTATCAATCCCAGACACTGAGACATGGAGTTGTATTTTTAGATTCCAGATATTTTTAACTCCCTCTTGTGAGCAGTCTCTCAGCAACTTCAGACGATGGTTTGTGGTGAAATAGTGGAAGGGAAGATGTTCCAACTTGGCCTTAATTGATGTACTAGAACCGTAGCAATTGCAGTAAAGTAACAGGCCATTCAGCCCATCACACTGGTCTGTTCCTCATACTGAATCATGGTCACATTCACGGTGTGGTTTTTGTGTATTTTATGCTTGAATCAATAAATCTGGTTCAGTTTGTGGTTCTGATGCCAGAAAAAATAAATTCTGGAATGTGTCACATGCTGTTGTTAACATAGCGATTGACAGTGAATGGCTGCCTCTGTTTCTGTGCCTGCCTACTGTCCCTTGAGCGTGCTGGCTTTGTGTGTGTGTGTGTGTGTGTGTGTGTGTGTGTCTGTCTATGTGTGTGAGTGTGTGTGTGTCTGTCTATGTGTGTGAGTGTGTGTGTGTCTGTCTATGTGAGTGTGTGTGTGTGTGTCTGTCTATGTGTGTGTGTGTGTGTGTGTCTGTCTATGTGTGTGAGTGTGTGTGTGTCTGTCTATGTGTGTGTGTGTGTGTCTGTCTATGTGAGTGTGTGTGTGTGTCTGTCTATGTGTGTGAGTGTGTGTGTGTCTGTCTATGTGTGTGAGTGTGTGTGTGTCTGTCTATGTGAGTGTGTGTGTGTGTGTCTGTCTATGTGTGTGAGTGTGTGTGTGTCTGTCTATGTGTGTGTATGTGTGTGTGTGTCTATGTGAGTGTGTGTGTGTGTGTCTGTCTATGTGTGTGAGTGTGTGTGTGTCTGTCTATGTGTGTGTGTGTCTGTCTGTGTGTGTGTGTGTGTCTGTCTATGTGAGTGTGTGTGTGTGTGTCTGTCTATGTGTGTGAGTGTGTGTGTGTCTGTCTATGTGTGTGTGTGTCTGTCTGTGTGTGTCTGTGTGTGCGTGTCTGTCTATGTGTGTGTGTGTGTGTCTGTCTATGTGAGTGTGTGTGTGTGTGTGTGTGTGTGTGTGTGTGTGTGTGTGTTTGTCTGTCTATGTGAGTGTGTGTGTGTGTGTGTGTGTCTGTCTGTCTGTCTATGTGAGTGTGTGTGTGTGTTTGTCTGTCTATGTGAGTGTGTGTGTGTGTCTTGTCTGTCTATGTGTGTGTGTGTGTGTGTCTATCTGTCTATGTGAGTGTGTGTGTGTGTGTGTCTGTCTATGTGAGTGTGTGTGTCTGTCTATGTGTGTGTGTGAGTGTGTGTGTATGTGTGTCTGTCTATGTGTGAGTGTATGTGTGTGAGTGTGTGTGTGTGTGTCTGTCTATGTGTGTGTCTGTCTGTGTCTATGTGTGTGTGTGTGTCTGTCTGTCTGTCTATGTGTGTGAGTGTGTGTGTGTGTGTGTGTGTGTGTGTGTGTGTGTGTGTGTGTGTGTGTGTGTGTGTGTGTGTGCCTGCCTGCCTGTCATCTGGTCTATTCTCCCAGACACCCCACACGTCACTGGGCATCCTGGTGGGTCTGTGTGCAGCTGAGAAGGTTTTTCCATTTTGTGCCAGGCTGTGGTTTGGACATGCACGAGTACCCTGCCTCAGTGACCTGGGTGCTGTAATCATGGGCACTCCTTCTCTGTTCACTGGCCACAGTTGCTGAACAATACTCTTTCTGTGGACCTGCCCGTTCCTGCATTGTCACCGTGCCAGCTGATTCCAAACACTCCACATTTGCAGGAAGCATCTAAAAATGACTTCACTCTGAAGTGTTTAATGGTGACTGTCGGCCAGAGATTAGGGTGGGGTCATAGCAGGAGCTGCGCTGCGCCGGATTACAGTCCAAATTCCACAGACTGCACTGTTCAATGGTGGACCAACTCCAGTCTAATATTGTGTGCACTCACCTCTTGTACATACTGTGTGTGGGGAGGGGGTTGCTCTGTACGTATGTGTGTGTGTCTGTCTCACTGTATGTGTTTGAAGTGTCAGAGTCCGCTCCCTGATCCACTGCCTGTGTCAGGGACTGGGATGTCCCTGCAGTGTGGTGATGTGTAGTGCCTAATGGCAGAACTGTTGGGATGGTCTGGGCAAAGGGGCTGCATCAACCCTAAACACCCTCCGTGCTCAGCGTCCACTGCCACTGCCATGCAGTCACCGTCATAGTGAACACTGCGCCGGTTTGTGCACAGCAAGTTCCCACAATCAACAGCAGTCAGTGGTGGGGATTGAGTAATAAACTCAGAGTGGTCCTAATGCAGCAGCGCGAACCTCTCCTGCTCTAGCACTGCAGTCGGTAACACCGATAATCCCTGCACTGGCTGCAGCACCATACTGCTGGCTGTTACCTAACATCAGACTACTGATTTTAGTAAAGTGCTGGACAAGGCTCCCTCCCCACACTATGCACAGGAAGTCGAGAGGCGTGGGATTCAGGGAAACTTGGATTCGAAATTGGCTTGCCCATCAAAGGCAGAATGGTTGTAGATGGAGAGTATTCTGCCTGGAGGTCAGTGATTAGTGGTGTTCCACCGGGATCGATTCTGTAACCCTTATTTGTGATTTTTATAGATGACTTGGATGAGGGAGAGGAAGGATGGGTTAGTAAGTTTGCAGATGATAATAAAGGTTGGTGGAGATGTGGATTGTGTAGAAGGTTGCCATTAGCTTGTTTAAATGCAGAGCTGGGTGAAGAAGTGACAGATGGAGTTCAGTCCAAAACAAATGTAAAGTCATTCACTTTGGAAGGTCGAATTTGAAGGCAGAGTGCAGGGTCAATGGCAGGATTGTTAGCAGTGTGGAGGAACAGAGGGATCTTGGGGTCCAAGTGTATAGATCCTTCAGAGCTGCTGTGTAAGTTGATGGCATGGTTAAGTTGGCGTTTGGTTTGTTGGCCTTCATTAGTCAGAGGGATCAAGTTCAAGAGCCATGAGGTAACATTGCTCTATAAAATCCTGGTTAGAGCACGCTTGGAATATTGTGTCCAGTTCTGGTCACCTCATTATAGGAGAGATGTGGAAGCTTTAAAGAGGGTGCAGAGGAGATTGACCGGGATGCTGCCTGGATTAGAGAGGGTGCAGAGGAGATTGACCAGGACGCTGCCTGGATTAGAGAGGGTGCAGAGGAGATTGACCAGGATGCTGCCTGGATTAGAGAGGATGCAGAGGAGATTGACCAGGATGATGCCTGGATTAGAGCGGGTGAAGAGGAGATTGACCAGGATGCTGCCTGGATTGGAGAGGGTGCAGAGGAGATTGACCAGGATGCTGCCTGGATTAGAGAGGGTGCAGAGGAGATTCACCAGGATGCTGCCTGGATTAGAGAGGGTGCAGAGGAGATTGACCAGATGCTGCCTGGATTAGAAAGGGTGCAGAGGAGATTGACCGGGATGCTGTCTGGATTAGAGAGGGTGCAGAGGAGATTGACCAGGATGCTGTCTGGATTAGAGAGGGTGCAGAGGAGATTGACCAGATGCTGCCTGGATTAGAAAGGGTGCAGAGGAGATTGACCGGGATGCTGTCTGGATTAGAGAGGGTGCAGAGGAGATTGACCAGGATGCTGTCTGGATTAGAGAGGGTGCAGAGGAGATTGACCAGGATGCTGTCTGGATTAGAGAGGGTGCAGAGGAGATTGACCAGGACGCTGCCTGGATTAGAGAGAGTGCAGAGGTGATTGACCAGGATGCTGCCTGGATTAGAGAGGGTGCAGAGGAGATTGACCAGGATGCTGCCTGGATTAGAGAGGGTGCAGAGGAGATTGACCGGGACGCTGCCTGGATTAGAGAGTGTGCAGAGGAGATTGACCAGGATGCTGCCTGGGTTAGAGAGGGTGCAGAGGAGATTGACCAGGATGTCGCCTGGGTTAGAGAGGGTGCAGAGGAGATTGACCAGGATGTTGCCTGGATTAGAGAGGTGCAGAGGAGATTGACCAGGATGCTGCCTGGATTAGAGAGGGTGCAGAGGAGATTGACCAGATGCTGCCTGGATTAGAGAGGGTGCAGAGGAGATTGACCAGGATGCTGCCTGGATTAGAGAGGGTGCAGAGGAGATTGACCAGGATGCTGCCTGGATTAGAGAGGGTGCAGAGGAGATTGACCGGGACGCTGCCTGGATTAGAGAGTGTGCAGAGGAGATTGACCAGGATGTCGCCTGGGTTAGAGAGGGTGCAGAGGAGATTGACCAGGATGTTGCCTGGATTAGAGAGGGTGCAGAGGAGATTGACCAGGATGCTGCCTGGATCAGAGAGGGTGCAGAGGAGATTGACCAGGATGCTGCCTGGGTTAGAGAGGGTGCAGAGGAGATTGACCAGGATGTCACCTGGGTTAGAGAGGGTGCAGAGGAGATTGACCAGGATGCTGCCTGGTTTAGAGAGGGTGCAGAGGAGATTGACCAGGATGCTGCCTGGATTAGAGAGGGTGCAGAGGAGATTGACCAGGATGCTGCCTGGATTAGAGAGGGTGCAGAGGAGATTGACCAGGACGCTGCCTGGATTAAAGATGGTGCAGAGGAGATTGACCAGGATACTGCCTGGATTAGAGAGGGTGCAGAGGAGATTGACCAGGATGCTGCCTGGATTAGAGAGGGTGCAGAGGAGATTGACCAGGATGCTGCCTGGTTTAGAGAGGGTGCAGAGGAGATTGACCAGGATGCTGCCTGGATTAGAGAGGGTGCAGAGGAGATTGACCAGGATGCTGCCTGGATTAGAGAGGGTGCAGAGGAGATTCACCAGGATGCTGCCTGGATTAGAGAGGGTGCAGAGGAGATTGACCAGGATGCTGCCTGGATTAGAGAGGGTGCAGAGGAGATTGACCAGGATGCTGCCTGGATTAATGAGTGTGGCTTATGGATAGGTTGAGTGAGTTAGGGCTTTTCTCTCTGGAGTGAAGGACGAGAGGTGTACAAAGTGAGAAGAGGCATAGATCGAGTGGTGAATCGGACTTTTTCCCAGGGTAGAAATGGCTAATATGAGGGGGCATGATTTTAAGGTGAGTAAGGATGTCAGAGGTAGTTTTTTTTTACGCAAAGTGGTAGGTAGGTTTGCCCAGGGCAGGGTGAGAGGGGCCACACTGGTGGGTCTGCAGTCAGGTGTAGCACAGCCCCACCTGGGTAAGGAAAGGCTTAGCCCCTACAAAGGGATATCCACAGGTACTGCCCATGGTGGCAGCTTAGCACAGAACTCCCAGTATATGCCCCAGGCAGTTCACACAGCACCAGTTCTGCAGAGGCAGCACTGAACTTTGCTTTCGAAGCTTGGCTCGAGATCAATAAACACTGTTTCTAATGAACCCTCTTATCAGGAACACTGATCCAGTTTCAATATCAGTGCTGCTGGCGTTGTAAGTCCATGCGTAGTTCTGGCCGTGCAGGAGCTGTGCTGACATGTTTGTTGCTCAGACAGTGTGTTTGGCTCGTACAGTTGGGGTGGGTAGGTGGGTTGCCGCAAACCGTGCGGGTACTGCTGTCGATGCAGCTCAGAATCAGGTTCAGTATCACTGGCGTATGCCTTGAAAATTGTGGCAGCAGTACAGTGTAATACATAATAAAAACTTCAGAATTACCGTAAGTATATAAAAAATTAAATCAGTAGTGCAAAATGAGAGACAAAAAGTAGTGAGGTGGTGTTCATGGGTTCATTGTCCATTCAGAAATCGGATGGCAGAGGGGGAGAAGTTGTTCCTGAATCGTTGAGTGTGGGCCTTCAGGCTCCTGTACCCCCTCCCTGATAGTAGCAGTGAGAAGAGGGCATGCCCTGGGTGATGGGGGCCCTTAATGATGGATGCCAACTTTTTGAAGGTGTCTGGTTGCTGGGGAGGCTAGTGCCCATGATGAAGCTGGCTGAGTTTATAACTTTCTGCAGCTTTTTCTAATCCTGTACAATGGCCCCTCCCTACCAGACTCTTGTACACGCCCTGGACTCTTCTGAGGAACACGTGGCTCCAAAAGCCGTGGTGAGCAGACACACACAGGTTAATCTTTAATCGGGTGGCTGGAGCCAACTTCACACTGGAAATCGTACACATCGCGAGCCACCTGCTGACCAGATGCAGTCTCTGAAATGACCGGCGGGTACTCACAGCAGCATCCTGTCCCAGGACAGGAGAGCACTGCCACACTGAATGGATACAGGTTTCATTTGGATAGGTAAATGGACAGGAGAGCTGTGGCCCCGGCTGCAGGCCAATGGGGCTGGGCAGAAGAAGGCCAAGGCCTGTTTCTGTCTGTGACACACTCCCAGGAGAGGGGCAGCTGGAGGTGTCTGTGCATCATGTTTATGTGGAATGCAAGACATCACAGCCCCTGTCAGAGTGAATGAAAGGGCTGCTTCTCAATTTCTAGTCATAGAATGTGGAACATCAGTACAGGCCAACATCCCAACCTTACAACCTAACCCTTCCCTCCCACATAACCCTCCATTTTTCTTTCATCTACGTGCTTATCTAAGAGTCTTTTAAAAGTTCTGAATGTGTCTGCATCTACCACTGGGTTCCACACACCCACCTCTCTCTGTTCTAAAAGCAATCTACCTCTGAATCTGACATTTTCTCTATGCATTCCTGCAGTCAGAATCAGCTTTAATATCATTCACATATCTCGTGAAATTTGTTAAATTTGTGGCAGCAGTACAATGGAATACATGATAATATAGAAAAAGTGAATTGTAGTGTGTGTGTCTGTGTGTCTATAAAATAGTTGAAATAAGAAGTGAAAAACCAGAAATAAAAAAGTAGTGAGGTGGTGTCTAAGGGTTCAAAGTCCATTTAGGAATCGGATGGCAGAGGGGAAGAAGCTGTTCCTGAATTGCTGAGTGTGGGCCTTCAGGCTCCTGTGCCTCCTTCCCGATGGTAACAGTGAGAAGAGGGCACGTCCTGGGTGGTGGGGAGCCTTAATGAAAGACACCGCCTTCCTGAGGCACTGCTCCTTGAAGAGTTCTTGGATACTGTGGAGGCGAATACCCATGATGGAGCTGACTAACTTACAACTCTTTACAACCTACTTAGATCCTGTGCAGTAGCTCTGCCCTCCCAGGTACTGGCCGCTTCCACCCTGGGAAAAAGTTTCTGGCACACTTCGGACACTCCATTTTGATAAGTTTTTATAATTGTATGTAATTTGAAAGGTTTACTGAATGTTTAGTGGCCTGTAGACAAATAGTTAACTTACCATCAGTGAGTGTCATCACCAAACCTGCAAACTTGGTTTCACACACCATCAAGGATTTCTGGGTGTCGTCGTAGATACAGCCCTGCGTGGCTCCGGAGGAACTTGGCGAGGCGGGACATCCTGCCAGGGTGATGGTACAGGCAGATACTGCGGGAATATTTAAGAACTCTTAGTCAGATGGATAATAGGCAATGTAGTAGGGAAGGGTTAGATTGGTTAAAAGTTTGGCATATCATGGTGAGTCAAAGGCTCTGTACTGGGCTGTGTGATAAGGTATTGCCCCCTCATCGTCTGACTCCCTAAGAGAGGCGATTCGTACCTCCTGAGCGACAAGCGGATTATGCGATCCTGTCTGGGCATGTGGTGATGACAGAGATATCTCACTATGTGGATGTTCCTCTCCCTCTCTTTGCCTTCCCTGTCTGTGGAGAGACATCAGATTTTGTCTCTTTGTTGCTGGTCTCACCTTTGCCCTGTTTCTTGTCTCATATTTTGACTAACTTTCTGAGTTAAGCTTGTTATGGTTTTCACACCCTTGGGATATCCCTCCAGGCTGTCTGATCTGTGAAGTGCCAGTGTTGTTTATTTTTAAAAGCTGCCTCTTGTCACCACTGTGATATTTGCTGATGGCCCTGCAGATTGGGCACCAAGTTTTGGGCAATGTTCCCACCATATATCCTCAAGTTCATTAACCACTCGGCCCCATGCTTTGTGCTGTCCCATCGCTGCTTCTGAGATCTTGGCCAATGTGCTTTAGCTGCTGATTGGTACATTGCACTTCCCAAATCTGGGTGACGGGGTGTCATGTGGAGGTGACCCATAGGGTTACTCACTCCTGGGCTTGTTCCTACCTTGGCTCAGGGTCTTCTCACTCCCCTTGTGAACATAACCCAGTTTCACCCCACCCATCAGCCTTTTCCCCTCCATTTTGTCCAAGCCTCTCTCCCTCCTGTTGCCTCATCCCTGATACACTCACACCCTCTGGAGCTGTCTGTGCGGAATCCGCTTGCCCCGTGTGCTCTTGTTCCCTTCCATGCTCCAGTGGTTGTTGGGTCAGTGTCAGTGAGGGGTGGGGGTAGTGTGAATGATTCGCGTAAGCCGAAGGGCCCGGTTCTCTGTCTCATAGACCTTGCTTTCCCCACAGGCCCAGGGAGGCGAGCGGGCGCGACTGGCCATGGAGGGGGCTCTGACTGCGAGGGACCGCGTGGGAGTGCAGGACTTCGTCCTGTTGGAGAGCTTCACCAGCGAAGCGGCCTTCATTGAGAACCTGCGCAAGCGTTTCAAGGAAAGCCTCATCTACGTGAGTCTGCACCCCACGTATCCACCCCACCCGTCCGACCCCCCGAAACCCTGATCTACGTGAGTCTGCACCCCACATAACCACCCCACCCGTCCGACCCCTCCCGAAACCCTGATCTACGCGAGTCTGCACCCCACATATCCACCCCACCCGTCCGACCCCCCCCGAAACCTGATCTACGCGAGTCTGCACCCCACGTATCCACCCCACCCGTCCGACCCCCCAAAACCCTGATCTACGTGAGTCTGCACCCCACGTATCCACCCCACCCGTCCGTCCCCCCCCAAACCCTGATCTACGTGAGTCTGCACCCCACATAACCACCCCACCCGTCCGACCCCCCGAAACCCTGATCTACGTGAGTCTGCACCCCACATAAACACCCCACCCGTCCGTCCCCCCCCAAACCCTGATCTACATGAGTCTGCACCCCACATATCCACCCCACCCGTCCAACCCCCCGAAACCCTGATCTACATGAGTCTGCACCCCACATATCCACCCCACCCGTCCGACCCCCCGAAACCCTGATCTACGTGAGTCTGCACCCCACGTATCCACCCCACCCGTCCGACCCCCGAAACCCTGATCTACGTGAGTCTGCACCCCACATAACCACCCCACCCGTCCGACCCCCCGAAACCCTGATCTACGCGAGTCTGCACCCCACGTATCCACCCCACCCGACCGACCCCCCGAAACCGTGATCTACGCGAGTCTGCACCCCACGTATCCACCCCACCCGACCGACCCCCCGAAACCCTGATCTACGCGAGTCTGCACCCCACATAACCACCCCACCCGTCCGACACCCCGAAACCCTGATCTACGTGAGTCTGCACCCCACATAACCACCCCACCCGTCCGTCCCCCCGAAACCCTGATCTACGTGAGTCTGCACCCCACATAACCACCCCACCCGTCCGTCCCCCCGAAACCCTGATCTACGTGAGTCTGCACCCCACATAACCACCCCACCCGTCCGTCCCCCCCAAACCCTGATCTACGTGAGTCTGCACCCCACATAACCACCCCACCCGTCTGTCCCCCCCCAAACCCTGATCTACGTGAGTCTGCACCCCACATATACACCCCACCCGTCCGACCCCCCGTGTGACCCAGGACTGACGGTGACGAGCTGACCCCCCCCCCCCGTGTGACCCAGGACTGATGGTGACGATCTGACCCCCCCCCCCCCGTGTGACCCAGGACTGACAGTGACGAGCTGCCCCCCCCCCCCGTGTGACCCAGGACTGACAGTGACGAGCTGCCCCCCCCCCCCCCCCGTGACCCAGGACTGACGGTGACGAGCTGACCCCCCCCCCCCGTGTGACCCAGGACTGACGGTGACGATCTGACCCCCCCCCCCCGTGTGACCCAGGACTGACGGTAACGAGCTGACCCCCCCCCCCCCCGTGTGACCCAGGACTGACGGTGACGATCTGACCCCCCCCCGTGTGACCCAGGACTGACGGTGACGATCTGACCCCCCCCCGTGTGACCCAGGACTGACGGTGACGAGCTGACCCCCCCCCCCCCCCGTGACCCAGGACTGACGGTGACGATCTGACCCCCCCCCCGTGTGACCCAGGACTGACGGTGACGATCTGACCCCCCCCCCGTGTGACCCAGGACTGACGGTGACGAGCTGACCCCCCCCCCGTGTGACCCAGGACTGACGGTGACGAGCTGACCCCTCCCCCGTGTGACCCAGGACTGACGGTGACGAGCTGCCCCCCCACCTCCCCCGTGTGACCCAGGACTGACGGTGACGATCTGACCCCCCCCCCGTGTGACCCAGGACTGACGGTGACGATCTGACCCCCCCCCCCCCGTGTGACCCAGGACTGACGGTGACGATCTGACCCCCCCCCGTGTGACCCAGGACTGACGGTGACGATCTGACCCCCCCCCCCGTGTGACCCAGGACTGACGGTGACGAGCTGCCCCCCCACCTCCCCCGTGTGACCCAGGACTGACGGTGACGATCTGACCCCCCCCCGTGTGACCCAGGACTGACGGTGACGATCTGACCCCCCCCCCCCCGTGTGACCCAGGACTGACGGTGACGATCTGACCCCCCCCCCCCGTGTGACCCAGGACTGAGGGTGACGAGCTGACCCCCCCCCGTGTGACCCAGGATTGACGGTGACGATCTGACCCCCCCCCCGTGTGACCCAGGACTGACGGTGACGAGCTGACCCCCCCCCCGTGTGACCCAGGACTGACGGTGACGATCTGACCCCCCCCCCCCCCCCCGTGTGACCCAGGACTGACGGTGACGAGCTCTGGTTTTTCCTCGCAGACGTACATCGGCTCGGTACTGGTGTCGGTGAACCCGTACCGGGAGCTGGAGATCTACAGCCGGCAACACATGGAACGGTACCGTGGCGTCAACTTCTATGAAGTCTCGCCCCACATGTGAGTGACTGCGAGGGGCGGTAGGAGCTGGGGCGGGCTGCGTGGCTTCGCCGATCCTGGTTGGGCAGTGCACACCCCTGGCTTTGGGCAACTGAGTGGGGAGTGGGTGACTCGTTCTGGTGGTCAAGTGTGGGGGTGGCTGGCGTCTGGAATTGAGGACGTGTCCGGACACAGAGCCTGGGTGAGGCAGGGCAGATCGGGTCTTTAACTGCTGAACACGAGCCGTGTGGATCCGACCCCACAGTCTGGACATGCCACGAGCTGCTTCCGAGGTTGGTCAGAGCTGTGGGTGCTGCAGGCTCGTCGTCCATTCGGCTGGCCTCTGCCCATCACTGCTCCGGCGATACAGGCCCCTCCAACCCAACGAGTCTCTCCACCCACCAACCGCCAATTTAACGTAGCCTGATCACAGGACCATTTCCAACCCTGTGTCCTTGAACCGCGGGAGGAAACCGGAGCACCCGGAGGAGCACTGAAACGTCTTACTGAGGGAGGGCTCCGGAACTGAATTCCCGGCCCTGACACCCTGAGCTGTAATGGCATCACTGCGTTACTGCGACTAGCTACCCGAACCCTGGGGGAGTAACCGTGTCAAATCCGACTCGTGGCGATGGGATGTGGTCTTCAGCAGAAGGCTTTGACGGACAGGGTGCCAGTTGGGTGACTGCTCTACCCTGCAGTGGTGGGGTTGGGAGATCTGATCACGCCCCGCACCTAGTCTATAGAACAGAAGCTTTGAATCAGGGAGGGCCATTGCCTCACAGGGTTCTGAGTTCTGCCACTGTTGTCTGTAAGGAGTTTGTGAGTTTCCTCTGGATTGCTTCAGTTTCCTCCCACGTTGACATACAGGTCAGTGGGTTGTACCCAGTGTGTGGGTGAGGAGTATAATCTGGTAGTTGATGGGAGTGTGGGGGAGAATGAAGTGGGATCAGTGTAACTACTTACTTGTTGGTCAGTACAGACTGGGTGGGCTGAAGGGCCTGTACCTGTGTGATTGGTGTTGCTGAGCCTGTGAAATGCAAATTATTTTTACTCTAAACAGATCTTACAGTCATGGAGCATGGAAAAAAGGACCTTTGGCCCAACCAATCCATGCTGACCAAGAGGCCCATTTGCCCATATTTTTGCCTGTACTCTTTTAAACCTTTCCTGACAAAGATCTTAAATACTGTGAAAAAAGATAAACAGGAATTGGAGAGGGTCCAGAGTGATCCAGGCAATTGAAAGACCTGTACTCACTGGGGCTGAGAAAAATGGTGGGCGGGGGGATCTCTTTGAAACTTAGCCAATATTGAAAGGTCTAGATACCGTGGGTGTGGAGAGGATGTTTCCTACAGTGGGGGAGTCTAGGACCAGAGGGCACAGATAGAGTGGGTGTGGAGAGGATGTTTCCTATAGTGGGGGAGTCTAGGACCAGAGGGCACAGATAGAGTGGATGTGGAGAGGATGTTTCCTACAGTGGGGGAGTCTAGGACCAGAGGGCACAGATAGAGTGGGTGTGGAGAGGATGTTTCCTATAGAGGGGGTCTAGGACCAGAGGACACAGATAGAGTGGGTGTGGAGAGGATGTTTCCTATAGAGGGGGTCTAGGACCAGAGGACACAGATAGAGTGAGTATGGAGAGGATGTTTCCTATAGTGAGGGAGTCTAGGACCAGAGGACACAGATAGAGTGAGTGTGGAGAGGATGTTTCCTATAGAGGGGGAGTCTAGGACCAGAGGACACAGATAGAGAGGATGTAGAGAGGATGTTTCCTATAGTGGGGGAGTCTAGGACCAGAGGACACAGATAGAGTGGGTGTGGAGTGGATGTTTCCTATAGTGGGGGAGTCCAGGACCAGAGGACACAGATAGAGTGGATGTGGAGTGGATGTTTCCTATAGTGGGGGAGTCCAGGACCAGAGGACACAGATAGAGTGGATGTGGAGTGGATGTTTCCTATAGTGGGGGAGTACAGGACCAGAGGACACAGATAGAGTGGGTGTGGAGTGGATGTTTCCTATAGTGGGGAGTCCAGAACCAGAGGACACAGATAGAATGGATGAGTCTAGGACCAGAGGAATTCATTGCCACAGATGTCAGTAGGTTTATTTAAGTCATTGGGTATATTTAAAGTGGAAATTGAGAGATTCTTGATTAGTCAGGGTGTCAGAGGTTGCGGGGTTACAGTTGTTGCTATTCCTTTCCACATCCTGTGCCATATCAGGCAGCAACCTTGCCGTTTCTTTAGCATTTTGTCTGTTTTTTGCGAGGCTGAGTGGTTAGCTCGATGGAAAATGTGCGATGAGCTGGCCGGATTCAAACCCAGGACCACTCGCTTCACAGTCTGGTGTGGTTGCTCGCTGCCGCTTATGCACAGGAGGGGGGACTTTGGGGTTCTAACATTTATCTGTAATTCGTTCTTTGAGGCACTCCTCTGTTTTTGTGGATGGTTGTGAAGAAAAAGCATTTTAGGATGTACAAACCCCATTTCCAGAAATGTTGGGATATTTTCCAAAATGCAATAAAAACAAAAATCTTTGATATGTTAATTCACGTGAACCTTTATTTAACTGACAAAAGTACAAAGAAAAGATTTTCAATAGTTTTACTGACCAACTTAATTGTATTTTGTAAATATACACAAATTTAGAATTTGATGGCTGCAACACACTCAACAAAAGTTGGGACAGAGGCATGTTTACCATTGTGTTACATCACCTTTCCTTTTAATCGTTCTTTTTAATCGTTTTGGAACTGAGGATACCAATTGTAGTAGATTTGCAATTGGAAATTTTGTCCATTCTTGCTTGATATAAGACTTCAGCTGCTCAACAGTCCGTGGTCTCCGTTGTCTGATTCTCATCTTCATGATGCGCTATACATTTTCAATAAGAGATAGATCTGGACTGGCAGCAGGCCAGTCAAGCACACACTCTGTGTCTACAAAGCCACGCTGCTGTAGCCCGTGCAGAATGTGGTCTGGCATTGTCCTGCTGAAATAAGCATGGACGTCCCGGGAAGAGACGTCGCCTTGATGGCAACATATGTCTCTCTAAAATACTAATATACACCTCAGGGTCAATGGTACCTTCACATACATGCAACTCACCCATGCCGTGGGCACTGATGCAGCCCCATACCATCACAGATGCTGGCTTTTGCACCTTTCGCTGATAACAATCAGGATGGTCATTTTCATCTTTGGCACGGAGAACCCGACACCCGTTTTTTCTGAAAACTAGCTGAAATGTGGACTCATCTGAGCACAGCACGTGGTTCCACAGTCTTTCGGTCCATCTGAGATGAGCTCGGGCCCAGAGAACTCGCCGGCGTTTCTGCATAGAGTTGATGTATGGTTTCCTCCTTGCGTAATACAGTTTCAAGTTGCATTTCTGGATGCAGCGACGGACTGTGTTAAGTGACAATGGTTTTCTGAAGTACGCCCGAGCCCAGGTGGCTATAATTGTCACAGTAGCACGACGGTTTCTTAGGCAGTGCCGCCTGAGGGCTCGAAGATCACGCACATCCAACAGTGGTTTCCGACCTTGCCCTTTACGCACTGAGATGTCTCTGAATTCTCTGAATCTTTTCACAATATTATGTACTGCAGATGTTGAAAGACCTAAATTCTCTGCAATCTTGCAGTGGGAAATGTTCCTTTTGAACTGACTAACAATTCTCTCACGAATTTTGGCACAAAGGGGTGAGCCATGACCCATCCTTGCTTGCAAAGGCTGAGCCTTTGATGGACGCTACTTTTATACCCAGTCATGATACCTCACCTGCTACCAATTAGCCTGCTTACTGTGGAATCTTCCAAACCGGTGTTGCTTGAATATTCTGTGCACTTTTCAATCTTATTTTAACTCCGACCCAACTTTTGTTGAGTGTGTTGCAGCCATCAAATTTTAAATTTGTGTATATTTACAAAATACAATTAAGTTAGTCAGTAAAACTACTGAAATTTTTTTCTTTGTACTTTTGTCAGTTAAATAAAGGTTCATGTGAATTAACATATCACAGATTTTTGTTTTTATTGCATTTTGGAAAATATCCCAACCTTTCTGGAAGTGGGGTTTGTATATTGTATACATTTCTATGACATTAAATGAAACCTCTAAACATCAGCAGCAAGTAGAGAGTGGGAGGGATAATGAATCAGCCAGTCTGTGCTGTTAACCACCTGTTTGATTGACAGCTACGCCATCTCGGACAACTCGTACCGCTCGATGCGATCGGAGGGCAAGGACCAGTGTATCCTGATCTCCGGGGAGAGCGGGGCCGGGAAGACGGAAGCCTCCAAGAAGATCCTGCAGTATTACGCGGTGACGTGCCCCAGCAGTGACAGGGTGGAGACGGTACGAGACCGACTGCTGCAGTCTAACCCCGTTCTGGAGGTGAGGAATTGTGAAAACCCTCCCTCCACACCCTAGTAAATTCCTCACCTGCTCCTGGTGCAAGGGTCGAGCCCAGCCCTGTGGCAGTGGGATGTCCCAACAGGAAATGAGCAAGTTGTGAAGGGAACAGAGAATCACTGACTCAACAACTCCCCTGTCCACTTAGCTTTCTCCCCTCTCCCTCTTCTGCTCCCCTCCTCCTTCCTCAGCCACCTTACTTTCTCCGCTCCTTCATCCATTCCCCTTGCCTTCCTCCCCTCCACCCTCCCTCCCCATCCCCTTGCTTTCTCTACCTCTTGCCTTCCTTACCTCTCCTCTCACCTGTCTCCACTTTTCCTCTTGTACTCTATCCTCCCTCACCATTCCCTTCATTTTCTCTTCTCTCCCCCCACCCCATCCCATGTCTTTCTCCCCCTCTCATGTCCTTCCTTCACCCCTCATCCTTCCAAGTACCTCTCCCCTTCACTCTCGGCCTCCTTCCCTCCCTCTTTCTCGTCCCTCCTGCTTTGTTTGTGACTGGATGACCAAGAGTCCAGACTAGTCACTGTGGAACTTTGTGCCTAAGGATGGTGTCGGAGAGGATAGAGTTATTTTAGTTTAAAATTAATGTTCTGGGGATCTGAGCATTTTTGCCCATCCCTGGTCCCCTGGGGTGGGGGGGCGGTGAAACATCACCTTATGCTATTGTAGTCAATTTGGTGCTGTTGGGGAGGGGACTCCATGACTTAGATTATTTTGCTTTCTTTTTTACCTCACTACTTTGCTCTCTTTTTGCATAGAGTGACAGAAAAGTACAGTACAGAAACAGGCCCTTCAGCCCATCTAGTCCATGCTGAACCATTTAAACTGCCGTCTCCCATTGATCTGCACTGGGACCATAGCCCTCCATTTCTTCATTATTCTATCCATGTACCTATCCAAACTTAAATGTCAAAATGGAAATTGCATCCACCATTTGCGCTAGCAGTTGGTTTCACACACTTGCCACCCTCTGAGTGAAGAAGTTCCCCCTCGTATTCCCCTTAAATATTTCACCTTTCACCCTTAACCGATCACCTCTAATTCTAGTCTCACCCAACTCGGTGGAAAAAGCCTGCTTGTGTTTACCCTATCTATACCCTCATAATTTTGTGTTCCTCACTCAAATCTCCCCTCGATCTTCCTCATTCTAGGGAATAAATTTTTAACTTATTCAACCCTTCTTTATAACTCAGGCCCGTCAGATCCGGCAACATCCTTGTAAATCATTTCTTCCTTCCTGCCTGTTATAAGGGCTTTCTTAACCAAGTCCTCAATGAAAACCAAGGTTCCCTAAACTTGTTATCCTTGCCTTTTTTTTCTGACAGGCACATTCACTCTCTGTACTCTCAAAATTTCACTTGTGAAGGCCTCCCAGACCAAGCACACCCTTGGCAGAAAGCAGCCTGTCCCAATCCTCACGGCCAGATCATTTATGATACCATCAAAATTGGCCTTTCTCTGATTTACAATCTCAACCCGAGGACCAGAATTTCCATAATTACCTTGAAGCTAATAGCACTGTAATCGCATTACTTATTTACTTTTTGTATTTCTTGTTGCAAATTCCATAAATTTTTAAATGTTTTTCACTGTGAGCGAGGGCCTCCATCAGTCAGAGTTGACCGTGGATATTGTGTCCTAGCTGTCTAGATACACAAGCCTGGGCAGTACAATCTGGAGAACAAGCTGTTGCTGTGTAGCAAGCTCCCCCTCTCCACACATCTGATGAACCCAGAGGAACGGCAGGGACCGACACAGTTCGGTGCCAGCAGGGTCGCAGGAGTTGCCTGTCAGCATGAACTCAATGCCTTAGGGACTCCAGCTCTGGACTTTTCCTTGCGTTTTACTCCCGAAGCCTTCCTCATGAGTGGGAAGCTCAGAGTTTTCCTTCTCCTAGATGAGCCCCATCTGCCCTGTACTGTTGCTGCAAATTTTATGACACTTATCAGTGACAGTAAACCAGGTTCTGAGTCTGAGGGTGTATCACACTCATTGTGTGACCTCATGGTTAAATGCCATTTCAAATACACAAGTGTAAAGGAGAAAGAGATAATTACTGCTCCTGACTTGATGTTGTACAAAAAAAACACAATAAGATTAAGAACGTGATAATAAAAGAGGACAATAAATGTAAGTACATCAGATTGGTTATGTACACAGTTTCATTGTCTGTCCATAAAGTGACGCCAGGCACAGGAGTGTCTGTACATAAGGTGACTGACAGGAAATGAGAAAGTGGGTGTGGGGTAGGTGTGGGGGGGGAGTGGGTGTGCCGGGGTGTGGGGTGGGGTGGGGGGGAGTGGGGTGGGTTGGGGGGGAGTGGGTTAGTGGGTGTGACGGGGTGTGGGGTGGGTTGGGGGGGAGTGGGTTAGTGGGTGTGACGGGGTGTGGGGTGGGTTGGGGTGGGGGGGGAGTGGGTGTGCCGGGGTGTGGGGTGGGGTGGGGGGAGTGGGTTAGTGGGTGTGACGGGGTGTGGGGTGGGGTGGGGTGGAGTGGGTTAGTGGGTGTGCCGGGGTGTGGGGTGGGTTGGGGGGGAGTGGGTTAGTGGGTGTGACGGGGTGTGGGGTGGGTTGGGGGGAAAGTGGGTTAGTGGGTGTGACGGGGTGTGGGGTGGGTTGGGGGGGAGTGGGTTAGTGGGTGTGACGGGGTGTGGGGTGGGTTGGGGGGAGTGGGTTAGTGGGTGTGACGGGGTGTGGGGTGGGGGGGGAGTGGGTTAGTGGGTGTGACGGGGTGTGGGGTGGGTTGGGGGGGAGTGGGTTAGTGGGTGTGCCGGGGTGTGGGGTGGGGGGGGAGTGGGTTAGTGGGTGTGATGGGGTGTGGGGTGGGGTGGGGGGGAGTGGGTTAGTGGGTGTGACGGGGTGTGGGGTGGGGGGGGAGTGGGTTAGTGGGTGTGATGGGGTGTGGGGTGGGTTGGGGGGGAGTGGGTTAGTGGGTGTGACGGGGTGTGGGGTGGGGTGGGGGGAGTGGGTTAGTGGGTGTGACGGGGTGTGGGGTGGGGTGGGGTGGAGTGGGTTAGTGGGTGTGATGGGGTGTGGGGTGGGTTGGGGGGGAGTGGGTTAGTGGGTGTGACGGGGTGTGGGGTGGGGGGGAGTGGGTTAGTGGGTGTGACGGGATGTGGGGTGGGTTGGGGGGAGTGGGTTAGTGGGTGTGACGGGGTGTGGGGTGGGGGGGGAGTGGGTTAGTGGGTGTGACGGGGTGTGGGGTGGGTTGGGGGGGAGTGGGTTAGTGGGTGTGATGGGGTGTGGGGTGGGTTGGGGGGGAGTGGGTTAGTGGGTGTGACGGGGTGTGGGGTGGGGGGGGAGTGGGTTAGTGGGTGTGACGGGATGTGGGGTGGGTTGGGGGGGAGTGGGTTAGTGGGTGTGACGGGGTGTGGGGTGGGTTGGGGGGAGTGGGTTAGTGGGTGTGACGGGGTGTGGGGTGGGGGGGGAGTGGGTTAGTGGGTGTGACGGGGTGTGGGGTGGGGGGGGGAGTGGGTTAGTGGGTGTGACGGGGTGTGGGGTGGGGGGGGAGTGGGTTAGTGGGTGTGACGGGATGTGGGGTGGGTTGGGGGGAGTGGGTTAGTGGGTGTGACGGGGTGTGGGGTGGGGGGGGGAGTGGGTTAGTGGGTGTGACGGGGTGTGGGGTGGGTTGGGGTGGAGTGGGTTAGTGGGTGTGACGGGGTGTGGGGTGGGTTGGGGGGGAGTGGGTTAGTGGGTGTGACGGGGTGTGGGGTGGGTTGGGGTGGAGTGGGTTAGTGGGTGTGATGGGGTGTGGGGTGGGTTGGGGGGGAGTGGGTTAGTGGGTGTGACGGGGTGTGGGGTGGGTTGGGGGGGAGTGGGTTAGTGGGTGTGACGGGGTGTGGGGTGGGGGGGGAGTGGGTTAGTGGGTGTGAAGGGGTGTGGGGTGGGTTGGGGGGGAGTGGGTTAGTGGGTGTGACGGGGTGTGGGGGGGAGTGGGTTAGTGGGTGTGACGGGGTGTGGGGTGGGTTGGGGGGGAGTGGGTTAGTGGGTGTGACGGGGTGTGGGGTGGGTTGGGGGAGTGGA
The DNA here is from genome assembly GCF_030144855.1 of Hypanus sabinus. Taxonomy (NCBI): domain Eukaryota; kingdom Metazoa; phylum Chordata; class Chondrichthyes; order Myliobatiformes; family Dasyatidae; genus Hypanus; species Hypanus sabinus. Next base: position 180,251,984 of record NC_082711.1, read on the forward strand.
TTAGTGGGTGTGACGGGGTGTGGGGTGGGTTGGGGGGGAGTGGGTTAGTGGGTGTGACAGGGTGTGGGGTGGGTTGGGGGGAGTGGGTTAGTGGGTGTGATGGGGTGTGGGGTGGGTTGGGGGGGAGTGGGTTAGTGGGTGTGATGGGGTGTGGGGTGGGTGGGGTGGAGTGGGTTAGTGGGTGTGACGGGGTGTGGGGTGGGTTGGGGGGGAGTGGGTTAGTGGGTGTGACGGGGTGTGGGGTGGGTTGGGGGGGAGTGGGTTAGTGGGTGTGACGGGGTGTGGGGTGGGTTGGGGGGGAGTGGATTAGTGGGTGTGACGGGGTGTGGGGTGGGTTGGGGGGGAGTGGGTTAGTGGGTGTGATGGGGTGTGGGGTGGGTGGGGTGGAGTGGGTTAGTGGGTGTGATGGGGTTTGCTAGGGTGTGGGACAGCCCCGCCTCTCTCTCAGCTTTCAACCCATGTCCCTGTTTTGTCTCTGCCAGGCGTTTGGAAACGCAAAGACTCTCCGTAACGATAATTCCAGCAGGTTCGGCAAGTACATGGATGTCCAGTTCGACTTCAGGGTGAGAAAGGGGCATGTACGGGATCTAGGGGTGTGAGGGTATTGGGAAGTGCAGCCAGAGAGGCAAGGGACAGGATGGCTTTGTCCGAGTGTCCGAGAGTTGGTGAGCTGTGAGTGTGGGGAGCGTGTAAGGGTGCCATCTATGCCCCACAGTGTGGGTAGGGTTACTCAGTTGAGTATAGTATTTGTGGGGCTTGGATGCATGTAACAGCATTGTGCTGTTGCCCTGGAATCATGAAGTTGACATGTTGCCTAGGTGTTGTCCTGTTGCCTGAGTGTTGGTCAGTTAACCCGTTTCCCGGGTGTCGTGCTGTCAGCCTGTTGTCCTGGTGTTGACCTTTTGCCTGGGTGTTGTGCTGTGTTGTAGGGATCACCGGTGGGAGGTCACATCCTGAACTACCTGCTGGAGAAGTCCCGGGTTGTTCACCAGAACCACGGTGAGAGGAATTTCCACATCTTCTACCAGGTGATTGAGGGAGGCGACAATGACCTTCTTCAACGACTTGGTCTGGAACGCAACCCACAGAGCTACCAGTACCTCGTCAAGGTAGGTGCTGGGGAAGAGGGTCTGAAGGGGTGGGGTTGGGGGGGGGGAGAGCACACAGTGATGGTCACCTGCCTTCTCTGAGACCTCACTAAAGCTATTGGTCAAGTCTGGATCCCTCCAGTACTGTAGGGCTGGACTCTCCCTGCCTGATTTACTAGGATCTCTCTCCCATTGTCTCTACCCATCAGTGCCATGAACTGTGTCAGTAACCTTAAATTCCTTGCCTTTTCCTGTGAAGGACTAGGATCCAGCCATAAGTCCATCACAAAGAAGGCACAACAGTCCCCTGCTTTCTTAGGAGTTTCTGTATATCGGAATGTCAGCTAAAACTTTCACAAACCTATAGATGCAGAGTGTGGAGTATTCTGACTCCTTGCATCACCCCTGGTATGGAAAAGGTTACAAAAAGATGTGGGTCTGGTCCAGTCCATCATAGGCAAAAGCTTCCCTGTCATTGAGCACATCTACACGCGCACTGTCGCAGGAAAGCAGCATCCATCTCCAGGGACCCCACCATCCAGGCCGTGCTCTCTTCTCGCTGCTGCCATCAGCAAGGAGCTGCAGGAGCCCCAGGTTCAGGGAAAGTTATTACACCTCAACCGTCAGGCTCCTGAACCGGTGTAGATAACTTCACTCAACTCAACTCTGAACTGATTCCACAACCTATGGACTCACAGTATAAGTATTTTCATTTGCAGTTTGTCTATTTGTCAGTCTTTGTATGGTTTTTTGTAAATTCTATTGTGTTCTTTTTTCCCTGTAAATACCTGCAAGAAAATGAATCTTAAAGTAATATGTGGTAATATGTGCATACTATAAATTTACATTGAACTTTGAGCAGAGTCTGTGTATACACACTGAGATCCCTTTGGTTGTTTTGCCTGAAGCTCGGCTCCTGCGACTGATTAGGCCAGCCCTCCTGGCCACAGCACCTCTGGCACCTATAACTGGCACCTTTATGACAAACAACTGGACTTTTCTATGACATACGACTAAGGGATTTGTCAGATCTGCCCTCTGCTGTATAGGCTGCAGATTTTCACAGTCTCTGTGCTGAAGTGCATCTTTGCAGTTACAGCTTTTTTAAAAACAAAACTACAGGGTTTATTCACACACAAAATACAAACATCAGGGATTTACAAGACTGTCAAGAATTTCTAACTACCATCTATAAAACATTGAATTCCCTGGGAGGCTCACCATTCCTGGATGTCCCCCACTGTACCCATCGTGACCACATTCTCCCTCTCCAAGGACACCTGGACATGAACATAACTATGGAGGAGGGGCAGGCAGTCATTTTGCACAGAGCCTGCTGCCTGGACCCATGAATGTCTACTTTGGCCATCCCAGAAACAAGCCCACCAGTTAATCCTCCGAGCAACTTGCCCCCTTCTGTGCTTGGTCCCCGTATATGAGGATCGCAGGGCTGAAGTGTAACTAAAGCTGAGTAGCAGCTCCTCTTTATATCGAAACAGAGCTGCAACCTCTCACACTCCATGTACGCGTGGTACACTGACTCCTCCCGGCCACAGCATGGACAGGTGGATGGGGCATCAGTGAACCTGTTGTATGGTACTGCCCTGTGCAACACCTCCACCAGTGTTAGGGGAAGGACCCTCATTGCAGTAAAGGTTTCAGGGATGGAGGTTGCAATGAAAGAGGGTCTGCACTGGGGAATGTTTCACATGCTCTTGGTCTGTACACAGTGTGCGGGACTGGGTTTGTTCAGAGTGCTCTTGTTGAGGGCTTTTCTCAGCTGCACCTAATGATGTGTTTGAATATTTCGAGACATTATCCCACTGTATGGTGAGTTATACTGTTCTGTGCGTGGTCAAAAACCACAGACAGTCAGGGAGAGACGTGGCAAATCACACTCCCCCTGTGTTCTCTCCCCTGGCCTGCCCTCTCCATATAGAAAGTGAAGTGCGTATGGGAAACCCCTGCAGGCACAGGGAGATCGTGCAAACCCCACACAGACAGCACCTGAGGTCTGATTGAACCCCCCGGTCTGGGGATGTGGAGAGAAGCTGACCCAATGAACAACTGCTAATTTTTGGAGGTGGGTCAGTTGGAGGATGGGTATTCCACCCAGAGGGGCTGGATATCTGCCTAAAGGGGCAGGTGGGGCCTGTACACCCCCACCACGTTGTCTGGGCAGTGGTGGGGGGGGAGTGACTAAGTGAGAAGACCACAGGGGCTGTGATGAAGGAGGGTGAGAGGTAGGGAGGAAGATTGGTAAAGAGAAGGAGGAGGGTGGGTGGGTGTGATGGAGGGTGAAGGGGAGGGGGAGGGGAAGGAGAGGGACGGTGAGGAGGAGGGATTATTGGGAGCTGAAGAAGTGTGTCTCTGTTGCAGGGTCACTGTGCCAAGGTCAGCTCCATCAATGATAAGAACGACTGGAAGACGGTACACCGAGCCCTGTCTGTCATCAACTTCAGCAACACTGACATCGAGGTGAGGGGGGAGACAGTGAGAGTCTAGGGGCTGTTGTGAGGTGGGGTCACCTCTCCCACTTTCTCCACCCCCTGGAGGGGGGAGACTGAGAGTCTGAGGGCTGTTGTGAGGTGGGGTCACCTCTCCCACTTTCTCCACCCCCTGGAGGGGGGAGACTGAGAGTCTGAGGGCTGTTGTGAGGTGGGGTCACCTCTCCCACTTTCTCCACCCACCGGAGGGGGGAGACTGAGAGTCTGGGGGCTGTTGTGAGGTGGGGTCACCTCTCCCACTTTCTCCACCCCCCGAGCCTGGTCATCGAGGTGAGGGGGGAGACAGTGAGAGTCTGGGGGCTGTTGTGAGGTGGGGTCACCTCTCTCACTTTCTCCACCCCCTGAGCCTGGTCATCGAGGTGAGGGGGGAGACTGAGAGTCTGGGGGCTGTTGTGAGGTGGGGTCACCTCTCCCACTTTCTCCACCCCCCGAGCCTGGTCATCGAGGTGAGGGGGGAGACAGTGAGAGTCTGGGGGCTGTTGTGAGGTGGGGTCACCTCTCTCACTTTCTCCACCCCCCGAGCCTGGTCATCGAGGTGAGGGGGGAGACTGAGAGTCTGGGGGCTGTTGTGAGATGGGGTCACCTCTCCCACTTTCTCCACCCCCCGAGCCTGGTCATTGAGGTGAGGGGGGAGACTGAGAGTCTGGGGGCTGTTGTGAGATGGGGTCACCTCTCCCACTTTCTCCATCCCCCGAGCCTGGTCATTGAGGTGAGGGGGGAGACAGAGTCTGGGGGCTGTTGTGAGGTGGGGTCACCTCTCCCACTTTCTCCACCCCCCGAGCCTGGTCATTACCGAAGGGTTGGCGTTTGGTTTGAGCTCCATTCCCTGGGAGAGGACCTGCTTATCCTCCCAGTGGGGAGGTATGGTGTAGGAATGCTGGGAACACCCCCCTTTCCCTACGCCCCTCTCTCCTCCACCTCTCTTCCCATATCCTGACTCTCCCCTCTGTTCTCTCCTCCACGTACTAAGTGAAGCCAGCTGCTTGTTGGGCTCAGTGCCGTAAGGCAGATGATGCAGGGCTCAGTGGGGGTGATCTTTCTGCTACTGGCTGCTCCGTACAGGGTCATTCCCCCTGAGGCTGTGGAGGTCATGGTGTAGGTGGAGAGCTCAGCATCCGTTCTCCAGACCTCCAGGGCGTGAGGAGTGTGTGTTGGAACGGTGGGGTCCTGTGCTTCCTCTGACCGCCCCCCCCCTTCTCTCTCCGGGACAGGAGCTGCTGAATGTCGTGGCGAGTGTCCTTCACCTGGGAAACCTGCAGTGCCTGGCAGATGACGAAGGGAACGCGACCGTCAACGGGGAGAACCAGATACGCCTGCTTTCCCGGGTCAGTGTCACAGAACTGCAGTCAGAATCAGCTTTAATTCGTTGTTTTGTGGTAGCAGTAAAATGCAGTAAATTGTAATCCATAATAATAGAAGACTATAAATTTCCATAAGAAATATAAAAAATACATTCAATAATAAACACAAAGTCTGCAAGTGCTGGAAATCCAAACCAACACACGCAAAACGCTGGGGGAGCTCAGTGGGTCAGGCAGCATCTATGGAAATGAATAAACAGCCGACGTTTTGGGCTGAGACCCTTCCTCAGGACTGGAAAAGAAGGGGGAAGACGCCAGATTAAAATGCGTAAATTAAATTAAAGAGGGTAAGGAGGCTGGCTAGTAGGTGATAGGTGAAGCCAGGTGGGTGAGAAAGGTCAAGGGCTGGAGAGGAGAGTGGAGCAGAGGAGAAGGGGAAGGAGGAGGATCCCAGGGGGAAGTGACTGATAGATGAAGAGGTGAAAGGTCAAAGTAGGGACTAGAGGAATTTGGGGGGTGGGGTTCACTGGAAGGAGAAATCAATGTTCATGCCGTCAGGTTGGAGGCTACCCAGCTGGAATATAAGGTGTTGCTCCTCCACCCTGAGGGTAGCCTCATCCTGGCACAAGAAGAGGCCATGGACTGGCCTGTCAGAACGAGAATGGGAATAGGAATTTAAATGTTTGGCCGCCGGGAAGTTCTGCTTGTGGCGGGTGGAGTGAAGGTCTTCAACGAAGTGGTCCCCATTTACGATGGGTCTCACCATTGTAGAGGCCCAACGACCAGCACAGTCCGAGGATATGCTGGAGGCAGCCCACAAGTGCCACCACACTTCTGGTGCCAACCTAGCATGCCCACAACTTCCTGAGCTTAACCTGTGCCTCTTTAGAATGTGGGTAGAAATAGGAGCACCCGGAGGAAATCCACACCGTCACAGGGAGAACATCAGACAGTGGTGGTGACTGACATAAAGTGTTGCACTAGTCGCTACGCTATTGTGCCGCTGTAGCGGTGTGCTACACGCAGCGCTAAAATTACGACACGGAGTCGGTAACTGCAGTCGAAGGAAAAAACTTTATTCGAAATCCTCAGCCTCACTTTTAAGCCTCCCTCAACCTGCCCCCCATGGCGCAGAGGCTCCAAAGCTCTGTGCTCGCAAACCCCCGTAGGCTATCTAATTGTGAGCCGGTTCGGATGTGCCAGGAAATGGGTCGCCACATAACCCCCCCCCCCCACAGAACTGGCGATACACCCCCCCAATGTTCACAGTCTGGGGCAGAACCTGCTTGGGAGGTCGGCCTCTGCGCCGAGGTGTCGGAAACTCGGCCGGTTGTGCCAGAAACTCGGCCGGTTGTGCCAGGTCCACATGGGCCGGTTTGAGGCGGTCCACCGTGAAAACCTCCTCTTTCCCCCCTATGTCCAGCACGAACGTGGACCCGTTGTTCCGGAGCACCATAAACGGCCCCTCGTATGGCCGCTGCAGCGGTGGCCGATGCCCGCCTCTTCATACAAACACAAACTTACAGTTCTGCAGGTCTTTGGGTACGCAGGTCGGGTTCCGCCCGTGCTGTGAATGGGGGTATGGGGGCCAGGTTACCAAGCTTCTCACGTAGTCTGCCCAGGACTGCTGCGGGATCTTCCTCTTGCCCCCGTGGGGCTGGTAGGAACTCCCCGGGGACGAGCAGGGGCGCGCCGTATACCAACTCGGCCGAAGAGGCGTGCAGGTCATCCTTGGGCGCTGTGCGGATGCCGAGTAGGACCCAGGGAAGCTCGTCCGCCCAGTTGGCTCCTCGCAGGCGGGCCATGAGGGCCGACTTCAGGTGACGGTGGAAACGCTCCACTAGCCCGTTCGACTGTGGGTGGTAGGCAGTTGTGTGGTGCAGCTGAGTCCCCAAAAGGCTGGCCATAGCTGACCACAGGCTGGAGGTGAACTGGGCGCCTCTGTCGGAGGTAATGTGGGCCGGTACACCAAAGCGAGATATCCAGGTGGTGATCAGGGCTCGGGCGCAAGATTCGGAGGTGGTGTTGGTGAGCAGGACCGCCTCTGGCCATCTTGTGAACCGGTCCACAACAGTCAGGAGGTGCCGCGCTCCGCGTGACACTGGCAGGGGGCCCACGATATCCACATGAATGTGGTCAAAACGCCGGTGGGTGGGATGGAACTGCTGAGGTGGGGCTTTGGTGTGCCGCTGCACCTTTGCCGACGGGTGCCGTAGGTCCTTACTGTGCTGCCATTCACGGCCCTCAGGGGGGGACCCGGTGCCCTGCTGCGGGTGTCGTAACTCGTCGGAGGTAAAGCGCTGATCTCGGCCCCAGTATCGACCAAAAAACCGGCGTCCCGACCTTCTATCCCACACATACAGGAGGCTATCCCGATGGCCAGCCGACGTAGCCATCAGCGGCGGCTGGCCCTGGCGTTTCCCGGGAACTTGCAGGGCGGGCGACAACGGCGGGCTTCTGCACCCCACCGCTGGTGGTAGAAGCACCAGTGTTCATTGGGCCGGGGGTTGGCGGGCTCTGCGGCCGGGCCTGGTCTGGTTTGCTGCGGAGAGCGTGGCTGGGAGATCTGTGCGATGAACGCCCCGCTCACCTTTTTGGCGTTCCACAGCAAGTCCGCCCGGGCTGCCACCTTCCGGGGGGTCACTGAAATCCGCGTCGGACAGCAGCAGGCGTATGTCCTCGGGCAGCTGCTCCAGGAATGCCTGCTCAAACATGAGGCAGGATGTGTGTCCGTCGGCTAGAGACAACATCTCATTCATTAAAGCTGATGGAGGTCTGTCGCCCAAGCCATCCAGGTGCAGTAAACGGGCAGCCCGCTCGCGCCGTGAGAGTCCGAAAGTCCTGAGGAGCAGGGCTTTGAGTTCCGTGTACTTGCCGTCTGCCGGGGGCGACTGTACGAACTCCGTGACCTGGGCCGCTGTGTCCTGGTCGAGGGAGCTCACCACGTAGTAGTAGCGGGTGTCTTCTGAGGTGATCTGGCGAACGTGGAATTGGGCTTCGGCTTGCTGGAACCATAGGTTCGGTCGCTGTGTCCAGAAACCCGGCAGTTTCAACGAAACCGCATGAACAGAGGCGGCGTCGGTCATTTCTGGTCCAAAAATCGTTTGGACCGTCGGGGTCACCAATTGTAGCGGTGTGCTACACGCAGCGCTAAAATTACGACACGGAGTCGGGAACTGCAGTCGAAGGAAAAAACTTTATTTGAAATCCTCAGCCTCACTTTTAAGCCTCCCTCAACCTGCCCCCCATGGCACAGAGGCTCCAAAGCTCTGTGCTCGCAAACCCCCGTAGGCTATCTAATTGTGAGCCGGTTCGGATGTGCCAGGAAATGGGTCGCCACACCGCCATGTTTTTCCCCACTCTCTTCCCCTCCCCAGATGCTGTCTCAGTCCAGTCCCATCGAGGAGGTTTGGTGTCTGAGTGTTGGCTGATCTGGTAAAGCTTCCCTGCCATGGGGCCTGCTACCCACCCCCCCATCTCCCTGCTTTGAACCTATCATGTTATGCCACCCTCTCCCCTACTCCGTCCTCCAAAGCCTCAGTCCTCTCCCGATGCTCCCACTCATGAGGAAGTGCGGCTTAGAAACAGGCTCTTCAGCCCTCTAAATCAGTGCGGACCCATTTACATTAATGCCATTTTTTATTCTCCCCACATTCCCATTAACTACCCCCCCCCCCCGAGACTCTACCCATCACCCCAACTCCGCGGGCAGTTTTACAACGGCTGATTAATCCACTAACCTGCATGTTGTTGGGATTTGGGAGGGAACAGGGGAACCTCGTGTTGTCAGCTGGGAGAGTGTGCAGACTTCACACGGACAGCGCCAAAGATCAGGATCGAACCGGTGTCCCTGGACCTGAGAGGCAGCAGCACTACTCACCATACCATTCTGTCCGAGAGGTCACTTAACGCCACCCCATCTGGCCGGCCATAAAACCATAAGATATAGGAACAGAATTAGGCCATTTGGCTTATCGAGTCAGCTCCACCTTTTGATCATGACTGATTTATTGTCCCTCTCAACCCCCATTCTCCTGCCTTCTCCCCGTAACCTTTGATGCCTTGACTAATCATGAAGCTATCAACCTGCGCTTTAAATGTACCCAATGATTTGGCCACCGCTGTTATCTGTAGCAACGAGTCTCACAGATTCACCATCCTCTGGCTGAAGAAATTCCTCCCGATCTCTGTTCTAAAGGGACATCCTTATATTCTGAGGCTGTGTCCTCTGGTCCTAGACTCCCCCTCCACATCCTCTCGTATTGAGTCCTTTTGATATTCAAAAGGTTTCAATAAGATCCCCCCTCATTCTCCTAAACTTTGTGCTGCTCATGCCTAGCCTGCCCCCACCCTCCTGCCTGTCCCCCCCTCACAGCAACCCTACACCTTACAATGAATTGAACTGACTTTATTTCTTACATCCTTCACCTACACGAGGAGTAAAAATCTTTACATCGCGTCTCTGTCTAAATGTGCAATGTGCGGTCACAGTAATTTATAATAAATAGAACAGTCAATGTAACGTAGAAATAGACTCAAATCAGCATGAGTTAATCAGTCTGAAGTTTTCTTCTGCCTTACAGTTGCTGGGTGTTCCTGGGTCAACCCTGCGGGAGGCCCTGATCCACAAGAAGATCACTGCCAAGGGAGAGGAGGTGAGATGTGCCAGTGTGTAGCCAGATGTTGGATTGCAGTGTAATTTCCTGTGCCAGGTGTGTGTGTGTGAGCCAGGTATCTGTGTGTGTGTGTGTGTGTGTGTGTGAGAGAGAGATGTGTGTGTGTGTGAGAGAGAGAGAGAGAGTGTGTGAGAGCCAGTTGTGTGTGTGTGTGTGTGAGTGAGAGAGAGAGTGTGAGAGCCAGTTGTGTGTGTGTGTGTGTGTGTGAGAGAGAGAGAGTGTGAGAGCCAGTTGTGTGTGTGTGTGTGTGTGAGAGAGAGAGAGAGAGTGTGAGAGCCAGTTGTGTGTGTGTGTGTGTGAGTGAGAGAGAGAGTGTGAGAGCCAGTTGTGTGTGTGTGTGTGTGTGAGAGAGAGAGAGAGTGTGTGAGAGCCAGTTGTGTGTGTGTGTGTGTGTGTGAGAGAGTGTGTGAGAGCCAGTTGTGTGTGTGTGTGTGTGAGAGAGAGAGAGTGTGTGAGAGCCAGTTGTGTGTGTGTGTGAGAGAGAGTGTGTGTGAGAGCCAGGTTTCTGTGTGAGAGAGCGAGAGAGTGTGTGAGAGCCAGTTGTGTGTGTGTGTGTGTGAGAGAGAGAGAGTGTGTGAGAGCCAGTTGTGTGTGTGTGTGTGTGTGTGTGTGAGAGAGAGTGTGTGTGAGAGCCAGGTTTCTGTGTGAGAGAGCGAGAGAGTGTGTGAGAGCCAGGTGTCTGTGTGTGAGAGAGAGAGTGTGTGAGAGCCAGGCGTCTTGTGTCTGTGTGAGAGAGAGAGAGAGTGTGTGAGAGCCAGGTTTCTGTGTGAGAGAGCGAGAGAGTGTGTGAGAGCCAGGTGAGAGTGTGTGAGCCAGGAGTCCATGCCTGGGTGATACAAGAGGATCCAGGCCTCAGCCCCTGGACTGAGTGGCAGTGAGGTAACTGTGTTGTGGGCCCAGGCCCACACCAGATGGGTGGTTAAAGATGTGATTGGGTGGGACTTGAGTGGGGGTGGAGGCTTGTCCTGGCCATTCAGGACATTCACTCAGAGTGCAGTCAGATTCAGATTCATTTGTTTGTTCCACGTACATGGAAACATTCAATGAAATGCATCCGTGTATTACCAGCCAGCACATCCTCAGGAAACAGCCCGTGAGTCGAGGCAGAGCCTCCTACCCCAGGCAGGATATGAGCTGTAGCAGGGCAGCACAGGGCTGGTGGTTACTGGGGAATGCTCACTGTCTCCCTCTCCCTTCACAGCTGATCAGCCCGCTGAACGTCGAGCAGGCAGCCTACGCACGAGATGCTCTGGCAAAGGCGGTCTACGGACGGACCTTCTCTTGGCTGGTGAACAAGATCAACGAGTCCCTTGCTCACCAGGTAGGAGGAGGGTGTGAGCTCACTCGGTCGATGTCCCTCTTACCCAGGTGACACTGGCTATGCACGGACAGATGGTGATTCCGTCCCCATGAACACAACACTGAGAAGAATCTGACCACTGTCTACTCCAATTTATTAACAACCCCATCTCCTTTTTCCTTGTACAGAACCTTGTCCTATGCCTTCTGGAAATCCAAATACACGACACCTACCACTTCCCCTTTGTCCACCTTAGGGAAACGCATACCGTCATAGAACACTACAGCACAGAAACAGGCCCTTCTGCCTGTCTAGTTCATGTTTAGTCCCATTTACTTGCCTTCCGTACACCCCCCACCCATGTATCGATCCAAGTTTCTCTTAAAGGTTGAAATCAAACCCGCATCCACCACTTCCATTGGCAGCTCGTTCCACTCTCTGAGTGAAAAACCTTCCCCTCATGTTAACTGAAAAAGAGAGAAAGAGAGCTCTGACCGGCGACCAATCTGAATATCGGAGGTTTGAGAGGAGGGGACTTCACTCAAATTCAATGCCCACGTAGAAAAGCCAGCAGTGGGTCACTACAGTGAAAAAGAGTGTTGACCACTGGCCTGGGTGGTCTGGGATTGATTAGCAAGAGCAGATTAAAGGAGGGCAGGGGCAAACGCAGTGGCCATCGTCTGGGCGGGCAGAGTCTGAGTGGTGATCTTGAGGCTTTAGCTCTTCGAGGCTTCAGTCAGAGAAAACAAAGCAAAGAAACTCTCAGGTGAAGTCGTTCTCCTTCCCTTCATTACACCTGCTCGGCGAGGACAGGAGAGGTGCCAGGCAGGACAGTGCAATGCGGGAAGTCAGGGAGATTTCCAGTGTCTCTGACCACTACAGTCAGAGAAAACAAAGCAAAGAAAATCTCAGGTGAAGTCGTTCTCCTTCCCTTCATTACACCTGCTCAGCGAGGACAGGAGAGGTGCCAGGCAGGACAGTGCAATGCAGGAAGTCAGGGAGATTTCCAGTGTCTCTGACCACTACAGCTGTGAGCAGTGTATCCAGCTACAGCTTTAACAATCCGCGTTAAGGAGCTGGAGCTGGATCATTTGGGAGGCTGAGGGGGTGAGAGATAGGTCATATTGAGAGGTAGTTACATCCAAGGTGTAGGACACAGGAAACTGGGTGACAGTCAGGAAGGGGAAAGGGGTTAAAGAACCAATGCAGAGTACCCCAGTGGCCATCCACCTCAACAACGGGTATATCACTTCAGGGGGGTGACCTACCAGAGGAAAATCACAGTGGTCGGGTCTCTGACACTGAGTCTGCCTCTGTGACTCAGAAGGGAAGGGGGCGAAGAGGCACACTGTGGTGATAGGGGATTTGTTAGTTATGGGAATGGACAGGAAGTTCAGTGGGCGAGAATGAGATTCCCATGGTATGTTGCCTCCCAGATACCAGTGTCCAGGGTATCTTGAGTGGGAGGGTGAGCAGTCAGAGTCATGGTCCATGTAGGTCCCACTGAAGTGGGTAGGATGAGTGACAAGGTTCTGCAGCAGAAGTTCAGGGAGTTAGGTGAAAAGTTAAAGGGCAGGATCACCAGGGTTGTGATCTCAGGATTGCTACCCATGCCAAATGCTAGTGAGGTCAGACATAGGAAGATTATACAGTATAATATGTGGCTAAGAGGTTGCTGTGGGAGGGAGGGCATAAGATTTTTGGATCACTGGGCTCCCTACCAGGAAAGGTGAGACGTGTACAGAAGGGACGGTTTGCACCTGAACTGGAGGGGAGTAATATCCTAGCAGGAAGGTTTGTTAATTCTGCAGGATGGGGTTTGAACTAGAGTTGCAGGGAGATGGGAACCAGAGTGTCAGAACAGTCAGTGGAGAGGTTGTGGAGGCAGATGTTGGTAAGGACTCAGACAAAGTCAGGAATCAAAAGGTTGAACCTGGTGTGTCCAGTGTCCTGAGCTGCAGATATTTCAATACAAGGAGTATCATAGGAAAGGCAGATGATTGTGCTGAACATGAGGCAGCTGGTTTACAAACAGAGGCAATGTGTAGTGAGGATGGGCTGTTGATAGAGCAAAATTACAAGCAACAGGATGAGCTGCAACATAAAAGGCAGACAAAATTGAACGGTGAACACAGGACTGAAGGTGTTATATTTGAATGCGCACAGCATAGGGAATAAGGTAGATGAACTGGTAGCACAGTTACAGACTGGCAGATATGAGCAGAAGCAGGTTTATCATCACCAGCATGCGTCGTGAAATTTGTTCACTTAGCAGCAGCAGTTCAATGCTATATGTACATAATGTAGAAGAAGAAAAAAAAAATAGTAATAAATAAATAAGTAAATCATTTACAGTATACGCATATTGAATAGATTAAAAACCATGCAATAAAAACAGAAATAATATATATTTAAAAAGTGAAGTAATGTCTAAGGATTCAATGTCCATTTAGGAATCAGATGGCAGAGAGGAAGAAGCTGTTCCTGAATCGCTGAGTGTGTGCCTTCAGGCTTCTGTACCTCCTACCTGATGGTAACACTGAGAAAAGGGCATGCCCTGAGTGCTGGAGGTCCTTAATAATGGATGCTGCCTTTCTGAGACACCGTTCCTTGAAGATGTCTTGGGTACTTTGTAGGCTGAGTACCCAGGATGGAGCTGACTAAATTTACGACCCTCTGCAGCTTCTTTTGGCCCTGTGCAGTAGCCCCTCCATACCAGACAGTGATGCAGCCTGTCAGAATGCTCTCCACGGAACATCTATAGAAGTTTTTGAGTGAATTTATTTACATACAAAATCTCTTCAAACTTCTAATGAAATATAGTCACTGTCTTGCCTTCTTTATAACTGCATTGATACATTGGGACCAGGTTAGGACCTAAGAGATCTTGTCACCCAGGAACTTGAAGCTGCTCAATCTCTCCACTTCTGATCCCTCTATGAGGATTGGTGTGTGTTCCTCCGTTTTACCCTGAAGTCCACTATCAGCTCTTCTGTCTTACTGACGCAGAGTGCAAGGCTGTTGCTGCACTAGTTGACATATCTCGCTCCTGCACTCTCGTCTCCATCTGAGATTCTACCAACAATGGTTGTATCGTCAGCAAATTTATAGATGATATTTGAGCTATGCCTAGCCACACATTCATGTGTATATAGAGAGTAGAGCAGTAGGCTAAGCACACACCCCTGAGGTGCGCCAGTGTTGACTGTCAGCAAGGAGGATATGTTATCACCAATCTGCACAGATAGTGGTCTTCCAGTTAGGAAGTTGAAAATTCAATTGCAGAGGGAGGTACAGAGGCCCAGGTTCTGCAACTTCTCAATCAGAATTGTGGGAATGATGGTATTAAATGCTGAGCTATAGTCGATGACCAGCATCCTGACATAGGTGTTTGCATTGTCCAGGTGGTCTAAGGCCATATGGAGAGCAATTAAGCTAGCGTCTGCCATTGACCTATTGTGGTGATAGGCAAATTGCAATGGGTCCAGGTCCTTGCTGAGGCAGGAGTTCAGTCTGGTCATGACCAACCTCTCAAAGCATTTCATCACTGTAGATGGGAGTGCTACCGGGTGATAGTCATTAAAGCAGCCCACATTACTGTTCTTAGGCACTGGTATATTGTTGCTGTTTTGAAGCAAGTGAGAACTTTGCCCTAGGCAGTGAGAGGTTGAAAATGTCCTTGAATACTTCCACCAGTTGGTTGGCACAGGTTTTCAGAGCCTTACCAGGAACTCCATCGTTTGTAGGCATCACTGAATTGTGGCTGAAAGAAGATCTCAGCTGGGAGCTTAATGTCCAAGGATACACGTGGTATCGAAAGGACTGGCAGGAAGGCAGAGGAGGTGGGGTGGCTCTTTTGTAAAAAATGAAATCAAATTATTAGAAAGAGGTGACAGGGCTGGAAGGTGTTGAGACATTGTGGATAGAACTAAGGAACTGCAAGGGGTAAAAAGACCCTGATGGGAGTTGTGTACAGACCCCCAAACAGTAGTCAGGATGTGGTCTGCAAATTACAATGGCAGACAGAAGATGCATGCCAAAGGGTTATGTTACGATAGTTGTGGGCGATTTCAATATGCAGGTAAATGGGGAAAATCAGGTTGGTGCTGGATTCCAGGTGAGTGAATCTAGAGTGCGGGGCCAGACGGCATCCCAGGGCGAGTACTTAGGATGTGCATAGCACAACTGACAAGTGTGTTTACAGACATTTTTAATCTCTCCCTCTCCCAATGTAGAGTGCCCTCCTGCTTCAAATTATCCACCATTGTCCCTGTACCAAAAAAGACTAAGGTAACATGCCTGAATGACTGGCGTCCTGTCACACTCACCTCAATAATAAGCAAATGCTTTGAGAGGCTGGTCAAGGATTATATCTGCAGCTTGCTACCACCCACAGTGGACCCCCTGCAATTCACCTTCCGACACAACCGATCGACAGATGACTCAATAACTACAGCTCTACCCACCATCCTTACACATCTGGAGAAGGATGCTTATGTGAGAATGCTGTTCTTGGGCTACAGTTCAGCATTCAACACCATAGTTCTATCCAGGCTCGACAGGAAGCTCAGAGACCTCGGCTTTGACCCTGCCTTGTGCAGCTGGATCCTGGACTTCCTGTCAGATCGCCAGTAGGTGGTAAGAGTGGGCTCCCTCACTTCCAACCCTCTGACTCTCAATACAGGAGCTCCTCAGGACTGTGTACTGAGTCCCCTCCTCTACTCCCTGTACAGCCATGACTGTGTCGCCACCCACAGCTCCAATCTGCTAATTAAATCTGTTGATGACAGTACATTGATTGGCCTTATCTCAAACAATAACGAGGTGGCCTACAGCAAAGAAGTCATCTCTCTTGGTGTCAAGAAAACAACCTCTCCCTCAATGTCGCATAAACAAAGGAGCTGGTTCTGGACTACAGGAGGAATGGAATCAACAGATCTGGGGTTGAGAGTTCCCCGGCACCCACATCACCGAGGACCTCACGTGGTCTGTACACACCAGCTGTGTGGTGAAAAAGGCACAACGACGCCTCTTTCACCTCAGACAGTTGAAGTTTGGTATGGGCCCCCAAATCTTAAGAACTTTCTACAGGGGCACAATTAAGAGCATCCTGACTGGTTGCATCACTGGCTGGTATGGGAACTGCACCTCCCTCAATCGCAGGGCTCTGCAGAGAGTGGTGTGGACAACCCAGCGCATCTGTAGTGTGAACTTCCCATGATTCAGGACATTTACAAGGACAGGTGTGTAAAAAGGGCCCGTAGGATCACGGGGGACCCAAGTCACCCCAACCACAATCTATTCCAGCTGCTACCATCTGGGAAGCGGTACCACAGCATAAAAACCAGGACTAACAGGCTCCAGGACAGCTTCTTCCACCAGGCCATCAGACTGATGAACATGCTGATTTGAGTGTATTCTATATTACATTGATTGTTCTATTTATTATAAATTACTATGATTGCACATTGCACATTTAGACAGAGACGTAACGTAAAGATTTTTACTCCTCACCTAGGTGAAGGATGTAAGAAATAAAGTCAATTCAAACGGCTTTTTAGAGCAGCTCGTGGTTGAGCCCACTGGAGAATCAGCGATTCTGGAGAAACAGATTAACATAGCAAACATTGATTAACATGGACTGCTGGAAAACAATGCTGGAGAAGTAGTAATGGGGGACAATGAAATGGCAGATAAACTGAATAATTATTTTACATTATTCTTCATTGTGGAAGACACCAGCTGTTTGGTGGAAGTTTTAGGTGTTGGGGATCATGAAGTGTGTTGAGTTACCATAACTAGAGAGAAGGTTCTTGGGACACTGAAAGGTCTGAAGGTAGATAATTCACCCGGACCAGATGGTGTACACCCCAGGGTTCTGAAAGAGGTGGCTGAAGAGATCTTGGAGGCATTAGTAATGGTCTTTTAAGAGTCAGTAGATTCTGGAATAGTTCTAGAAGACTGGAAGATTATAGATGTCATTCCACTCTTCAAGAATGGAGCGAGGTAGAAGAAAGGAAATAATAGGCCATTTAGTTTGACCTCAGTGGTTGGGAAGATGTTGGAGTCAATTGTTAAGGATGTATTTTCGGGATACTTGGAGGCACATGATAAAATAGTCAATAGTCAGTATGGTTTCCTCCAAAGAAAATCTTGTCTGACAAATCTGTTGGAATTCTTTGAAGAAATGACAAGAAGGATAGACAAAGGAGAATCAGTTGATGTTGTGTACTGGGATATCACACACGAGGCTGCTTGGCAAGCTATGAGCCCATGGTATGACAGGAAAGAGTCTAGTTTGCATAAAGCAGTAGCTGATTGGCAGGAAACAGAGTGGGGATAAAGGGAGCCTTTTCTAGTTGGCTGCTAGTGACTAGTGGTGTTCCGTAGGGGTCTGTGTTGGGACCAATTCCTTTTGCATTATATGTCAATGATTTGGATGATGGAATTGATGTGTGTGTTACAAAGTTTGCAGACAGAATAAAGATGGGTGGAGGATGGGTTAGATTAGGAAGAACAGTGTTGGGAAGAATATGGTCATGAACTTTGGTAGAAGAAATTAAAGGGTTGTCTTTTTTATTTGAGAGAAAATACAAAAAAAACTGAGGCGCAAAGGGATTTGGGAGTCCTTGTGCAGATTTGCTAAAGATTAATTTGCGGGTTGAGTCTGTGGTGAGGAAGGCTATTATTCCTTCCATAGATGCTGCCTGACCTGCTGAGTTCCTCCAGCTTTTTGTGTATGTTGCTAGGGATTTTAAGGAGATTTGAAGGGTGAGTTTTGCATGCAGAAGGTAGTGTTAGTATAAAAGAAGGTACCAGAGGAGGTGATGAAGTCAGATCCAATAATGATTATTGTAAGGACAAGGATAGGAGAGATGTAAGGGATATGGTCTGTTGTGGGCAAATAGGTTTGGTGTAGAGAGCCATTAGAGATGGCATGGAAGAGGTGGGATTAAAGTATTGCGCAAGATGTTGGTGAGGCTGAATTTGGAGTATTGTGTCCAGTTCTGGTCACTTACCAACAGAAAATATGTCAATAAGATTGAAAGAATACGGAGAAAATTTACAAGGATGTAGCTGGGACACAATGACCTGAATTATATGGAAAGATTGAATAGGTAAGGTCTTTATTCCCCACAGGAGAATAAGGGGAAATTTGATAGAGGTATTCAAAATAATGAGGGGTACAGATAGGGTAAATGCAAGCAGGCTTTCCCACTGAGGTTGTGTAAAACTAAAACAAGAGGTGAAAGGTGAAATATTAATGGGAACATGAGGAGGAATTTCTTCACTCAGAGGGTGGTGAGAGTGGAATGAGCCATGAGTTCATGTGGTGGATAAGGTTCGATTTCAACATTTAAGAGAAATCTGGTCTGGGTGCAGGTCGATGGGACTAGGCAGAATAACAATTCAATATATACTAGATGGGCTGAAAGGCCTGTTTCTGTGCTGTAGTATCCATGACTCTATGACCTATTTCTTTATTACCTGTTTCAATGATTATCTCACTCATTGGGACCAGTGTTTACCAGAGGAACTGATGTCAACTGTAGGAATATTTACATTATTTGCAGGCTTGCTCTCAAGCTTCATCTTCTCCATGGCAATATTTTGGGTCAGTCTTTACTGGTTTCATTATGTCCCAATTCTGTGGGCTCCTGTTACTCCCTACTGTAACTCTCTACCATTGCTCCCGTTACTCTCTACTGTTACTCCCGTTACACTCTACTGTTACTCCCATTACACTCTACCATTACTCTTGTTACTCTCTACCATTACCCTGTTACTCTCTTCCATTATTCCTGTTACACTCCCATTACCCCTATTACTCTACTGTTACTCCCGTTACACTCTACCATTACTCCTGTTACTCTCTACCATTACCCCGTTACTCTCTTCCATTATTCCTGTTACCCTCCCATTACTCCTATTACTCTCTACCATTACTCTCTACTGTTACTCCTGTTACTCTCTACTGTTTCACCTGTTACTCTCTCCCATTACTCCCGTTACTCTCCACAGTTACTCCTGTTATTCTTCTGTTTCTCTGTCCTCTTCTGGAGTCAGCTCAGACAAGTGGACTCTTATCCCAAAAAATTCCTTCCAAAGCACAATGTACCATGTAGGGATTTCAGAAACCTATCTCTCCAGTCCTTTGTAATTGCCTTTAATAAAGGACACTGATTTCAGTCCCATGCTGGAGTGCTTGGGTACGTTCCCTGGGTCAAGGAAGGGAACTGGATCACAGGGTATTAAAGGAAACATCCAGCCAGTGGTGGAAGACAAGGACACGTGGAGGGCTGAAAGTGCTTGAGTCTCAGGGTCAGACATTCTGACCACCGACAGAAGTGGGTGAACAGAAGAATGTACGGTGTAACGGGGAACTTTGGCACAGGACTGGTTGGTGGGGCCCATTTCGAGGACAGGGATATCTGAACACAGGAAATTTTGCAGATGCTGGAAATCTTGACCAACACACACAAGGTGCTGGAGGAACTCAGCAGGTAAGCCAGCATCCATGGAGAGGAATAAACAGCTGATGTTTTGGGCCAAGTCCTGATGAAGGGTTTTGGCCTGAAACATTGACTGTTTACTCCTCTCCACAGGTGCCTGACTTGCTGAGTTCCTCCTGCACTTTGTGTGTGTTGCTCTGCCTGTCTTTGGGAGGTAGGCGGTAACTCCACTTTCTTTGTCACCTACAGGACTCCACATACACAGAGAACTACCGACCCAACGTTATCGGACTGCTGGACATCTACGGGTTTGAAGTATTTCAGCACAACAGGTAGGTGGATACCAACCTCCACAGAGATCCGTCACTGCTCTTGTCTGTCCGTTCTTCCATTCTAACCCTGAAGAGATACCTCCGCAGAGCTCAGCCACTGCTCTTCCATTGTTCCATTCTAACCCTGCCCGCATCTCCCTGAAGCAGTGCTATCAGTAAACTAGAACATAGTATAGCACAGTACAGACCCTTGGTCCCACAATCTGACAACCTTTTAATCTACTCTAAGATCAATCTTACCCTTCCCTCCCACATAACCCTCCACTTTTCTTTCATCCATGTGCCAATCTAAGTCTCTTAATTGTTCCTAATGTATCTGCCTCTACCACATCCCTGGCAGCATGAACAACTACCTCTGACATTCCCCTTATCCAGTGCCTGTAAAAAGTATTCACCCCTCCTTGCCAGTTTTGCAGTTTTACTGTTTCACAACATTGAATCACAGTGGATTTAATTTGGCTTTCTTTGACACTGATCAACAGAAAAAGACTCATTTGTGTCAAAGTGAAAACAGATCTCTACAAAGTGATCTAAATTAATTACAAATATAAAACACAAAATAATTGATTGCATAAGTATTCACTCCCCTTAATATGACACACCAGATCATCACTAGTACACACAATTGGTTTTAGAAGTCACATAATTAGTTAAGGTGTCCTAGCTGTATATAAACCTACATGTAGTCAAGGTGTTTCAATCGATTGTAGTAAAAATACACCTGTATCTGGAAGGTCCAACTGCTGGAGAGTCAGTATCCTGGCAAAAACTACACCATGAGGACAAAAGAACACTCTAAGCAACTCAGTGAAGAGGTTATTGAGAAGCACAAGTCAGGAGATGGATGCAAGAACACTTCCAAGTCACTGAGTACAGTTAAATCAATCATCAAGAAATGGGAAGAATATGGCACAGCTGTAAACCTGCCTAGAGCAGGACATTCTCAAAACCTGAGTGACCGTGCAAGAAGGGGTCTAGTGAGCGAGGCCACCAAGAGACCTGTGACACTCTGGAACGGTTACAAGTCTCAATGGGTGAGCGGGGAGAGACTGCACGAACAACAACCGTTGCCCGGGTGCTTCACCAGTCACAACTTTATGGGAGAGTGGCAAAGAGAAAGCCACTGTCGAAAGAAATATGCTGTGGGGATGCTTCACTGCAGCAGACCCTGGAAGGCTTGTGAAGGTAGAGGGTAAAACGAATGCAGCAAAGTACAGGGAAATCCTGGAGGTAAACCTGATGCAGTCTGTAAGAAAACTGTGACTTGGGAGATTTGTTTTCCATCAAGATAATGCTAAGCATAAAGCCAAAACTTCACAGGAATAGCCTAAAAACAGCAAAGTTAATATCCTGGAGTGGCCAAGTCAGAGTCTGGACCTCAATCCAATTGAGCATTTGTGTCTGGATTTGAAAAGGGCTGTTCACTCGTGATCCCCGTACAATCTGACAGAGCTCGAGCAGTTTTGTAAAGAATGGGGAAAAGTAGCAGTGTCCAGATGTGCAAAGCTGATAGAGACCTATCCACACAGACTTAAGGCTGTAATAACTGCCAAAGGTGCATCTACTAAATACTGGTTTGAAGGGTGTGAATAATTATGCAATCAATGTTTACAAAACATTGTTTTGAGTTTAATAATTGTTGTAAATTTAGACCAATTTGTAGAAATTTGTTTTCACTTTGACATGAAGGAGTCTTTTCTGTTGGATCAGTGTCAGAAAAAGCCAAATCAAATCCACTGTGATTCAATGTTGTAAAACAATAAAACATGAAAACTTATGAGCAGAGGGTGGGTGAATACATTATACACCTTAAAAATATTCTGCTTTGTATTAACCATTTCCGCCCTGGGGAGAAAGGAGCTGGCTGTCCACTTGATTTTTGCTTCTTATCATCTTTTACTGAACACAAGTGTTATCTAACCTGGGCTGTATAGAGCTGAAATATTACCTCACGGCACTTGAACCCAATCCCCCGATTAATGAAGGCTAACGCTAAATATGCCTTTTAATCTGTATATGGAGCACTCTGACCCTGGGTCAGTGATAGACTGCAGTCACCTGACCTCCCTTCCACTGACCTCTGACCCAGTCCTGGGGTCACTCTCTGACCTCTGACCCATGCCTTCTCCCTGGTCCTGTGATCTAGCTAAACCCCCTAACCCCCACCCCCCACAGTCAGTCAAAACTCTCAGGGTCTTTTTGCTGGAGACTCTGAGAGGTTTGACTGACTTTATTGGGGGGGGGGGGTTAGGTGGATATTATGGATCTGAGGGGTTGCCATTGCAGAAAGAGGGCCATGGAATGGAAGCTGGGAGTGTCTGAGGGGAACCGGTACAGGATGGGGTGGGGTTCTGCAGCAGTGTGGAGTTGAGGGCATGAACATGCCTTCTGGCTGTATCTTAGCCCCATCCTCTTCATCTCTGGTCATCCAGTAAAGGGGGTGGGGCAGGGAGGGAGGTAGATGTCCTAGTTCGTCTGCAAACTAAGGTAGCTATTTGTGGCTCCTGGAGGCAGGCAGCTTGGGCTGACTGCCTGGCAATGTTCTGCAGGTATGTCTGTGCCCAGCAAAAGAACATATGGCATCCATGGGTAACACAGAGATACTTTGGGCACTGTGGGGAGTAAATGCCATCTTCAATGTGGATGGGAATGTGTGAATCATGATTTCTGATTTTTGTTTATAATGTAATTGTATTCTCATAGTGCAGTGGCTATTAAATGTATTTTTATGAAAAGGAACGGATATGTAGAGGTCAGCGAGTGAGCTGCCCACACCAGTGTGGGTCAGGCACAGGGTCAATACAGGGCATGTTCTCCAGCGGTTGGGGGGTCAGAGCTGGAAACTTCAGGACTACCCTCCCTCACCAAACAGCTGACAAGCCACAGGCTGGGAGCGGGGGGGTTGGATTGGGGGGTTCAGTGTGTCTCTCTGCTCAACAAGCCTGTCTCTCTCCACAGCTTCGAGCAGTTCTGCATCAATTACTGCAACGAGAAACTGCAGCAACTTTTCATTGAACTGACGCTCAAGTCTGAGCAGGAGGAGTATGAGTCAGAGGGAATCGGCGGGAGTCCCGGCAGGCTGCCCTCGGCAACTCTGCTCCGCCTGCCACTGATGGGAGCAGGACAGGATACATCCCTACCCTACCTTCAATATCCCTTGAACCCTTCCTTGCTCTCCCTCTGCACCCACTGAATTTCTGTATCTCCCACAAGCCCTCTTCAGCCTCAAACTGCCTGCATTTCTAGTTGTCCCCTTGCTGTGCACCGTCCCCCATTCTCCTAGTCAGCATCCTGTCTCCTGTCTCTGTCCACTCTCTCTCCCCTTCCCCTTCACTCTTCATCTCCAACACTCTCCCTATCTCCATCCCCCCACTCTCTAATCCATTCATTTTCTCACCCGCTTCCCCTCCACTCTCCCTTCCCCCACTCCCCCTCACTCTCTTCCCCCTTCCCCCTCCACTCTCTTCCCCCTTCCCCCTCCCACACACAACCCCCACCCCACCCCACCCCCTTCCCCCCACCCCCACCCCCAACCCCACACTCACCCCAACCCCACCCCACACAACCCCAACCCCCACCCACAACCCCAACCCCACCACTCACTCCCCATCCCCCCACTCACCCTTCCCCTCCCCTTCCCCCTCCACACCCTTCCCCCTCCACACACCCCCAACCCCCACCCACACCACCTCCCCCTTCCCCCCCCACCACTCTCTTCCCCCTTCCCCCTCACACACTCTTCCCCCTCCCCTCCACTCCCCCACCCCACCTCACATCCCCTTCCCCCTCCACTCTCACCCCCAACCCCCACCCCACACAACCCAACCCCCACACACAACCCCCCCTCCACTCTCTCCCCTTCCCCACCACCCACCCTCTCAACCCCTTCCCCCCACCACACACAACCCCACCCACCCACACCCAACCCACCCCCACCACACAACCCAACCCCCACCACAACACAACCCCACCCCACCCACTCACTCCCCTTCCCCCTCCACACACTCCCAACCCCCTCCACACTCATCCCCAACCCCCCCCTCCACCCATCCCCCTCCCCACCCCATCCCAACCCCTCCACTCACAACCCCAACCCCCACCACCTCTTCCCCACCCCAACACACAACCCAACCCCACCCCACACACCCCCACCCCACCCCCAACCCCAACACACACCCCCAACCCCCTCCACACAACCCCAACCCCACCCACACAACCCCAACCCCCACCACTCCCTACCCCTCCCCACCACTCTCCTTCCCCAACCACCCTCCCACTCCAACCCCACCCACTCTCTTCCCCACCCCCTCCACTCTCATCCCCTTCCCCACCACTCCCTTCCCCACCCCAACCCCTTCCCCTCCCCCTCCACACTCTCCCCCCACCCCACCACAACCCCTCCCCACCCCCTCCCACTCTCCCTTCCCCAACCCCACACCCAACCCTTCCCCTCCACACTCAACCCCAACCCCACCACACTTCCCCAACCCCCTCCACTCTCACAACCCCAACCCCACACCCACAACCCAACCCCTTCCCCTCCACACTCCTTCCCCATCCCCCACCCACCCCACTCTCTTCCCCTTCCCCTCCACTCTCTTCCCCTTCCCCCTCCACTCCCTCCCCCCCACACAACCCAACCCACCCCACAACCCCAACCCCTCCCCCACCAACCCCAACTCTCATCCCCTTCCCCTCCACCACTCCCTTCCCTTCCCCCTTCACTCTCTTCCCCTCCCCCTCTTCCCCACCCCCTCCACTCCCTTCCCCTCCCCCTCCACTCTCATCCCCCTTCCCCCTCCACACTTTCCCCTCCTCCTCCACTCTCCCCCTTCCCCCTCCACTCTCTACACCTTCCCCCACCACTCTCTTCCCCCTCCACTCTCTTTCCCCCACCCCCCTCCACTCTCTTCCCCCACCCGCCTCCACTCTCTTCCCCTTCCCCCTCCACTCTCTTCCACTTCCCCCTCACTCTCTTCCCCCTCCACTCTCTTCCCCTTCCCCCTCCACTCTCTTCCCCCTTCAATCTCCCATTCCCCTTCACTCTCTTCATCTCCAACACTCTCCCTATCTCCACCCCCCACTCTCTCATCCATTGCATTTTCTCACCCGCTACCCCCCTCCACTCTCTTCCCCTTCCCCCTCCACTCTCTTCCCTCTACCCCCCACTCTCATTCCCCCTCCCCCCTCCACTCTCTTCACCCACCCCACTCCACACTCTTCCCCCACCCCCCTCCACACTCTTTCCCCCCACCCCCCTCCACTCTCTTTCCCCCACCCCCCTCCACTCACTTTCCCCTTCCCCCTCCACTCTCTTCCACTTCCCCCTCCACTCTCTTCCCCCACCACTCTCTTTCCCCTTCACCCTCCACACTCTTCCCCTTCCCCCTCCACACTCATCCCCCTTCCCCCTCCACTCTCTTCCCCTTCCCCCTCCACTCTCTTCCCCTTCCCCTCCACTCTCTACCCCTTCCCCCACCACTCTCTTCCCCCTCCACTCACTTCCCCTTCCCCCTCCACTCTCTTCCCCTTCCCCCTCCACTCTCTTCCCCTTCCCCCTCCACTCTCTTCCCCTTCCCCCTCCACTCTCTCCCCTTCCCCCTCCACTCTCATCCCCCTTCCCCCTCCACTCCCTTCCCCTTCCTCCTCCACTCTCTTCCCCTTCCCCTCCACTCTCTACCCCTTCCCCCACCACTCTCTTCCCCCTCCACTCTCTTCCCCTTCCCCCTCCACTCTCTTCCCCTTCCCCCTCCACTCTCTTCCCCCTTCCCCTCCACTCTCTTCCCCCTTCCCCCACCACTCTCTTACCCCTCCAGTCACTTTCCCTTCCCCTCCACTCTCTTCCCCTTCCCCTCCACTCTCTTCCCCTTTCCCCTACACTCTCTTCCCCTTTCCCCTACACTCTCTTCCCCTTCCCCTCCACTCTCTTCCCCTTCCCCCTCCACTCTTTTCCCCTTCCCCCTCCACTCTCTTTCCCCTTCCCCCTCCACTCTCTTTCCCCCTCCACTCTCTTTCCCCTTCCCCCTCCACTCTCTTCCCCCTACCCCCTCCACTCTCTTCCCCTACCCCCTCCACTCTCTTCCCCTTCCCCCTCCACTCTCTTCCCCTTCCCCCTCCACTCTCTTCCCCTTCCCCCTCCACTCTCTTCCCCTTCCCCCTCCACTCTCTACCCCTGCCCCCACCACTCTCTTCCCCCTTCCCCCTCCCCCTTCCCCCTAAACTCTCTTTCCCCTTCCCCCTCCACTCTCTTCCCCCTCCACTCTCTTTCCCCTTCCCCCTCCACTGTCTTCCCCTTCCATCTCCACTCTCTTCCCCTTCCCCCTCCACTCTCTTCCCCTTCCCCCTCCACTCTCTTCCCCTTCCCCCTCCACACTCTTCCCCCTTCCCCCTCCACTCTCTTCCCCCTTCCCCCTCCACTCTCTTCCCCCTTCCCCCTCCACTCTCTTCCCCTTCCCCCTCCACTCTCTTCCCCCTTCATTCTCTCTCCCCTTCCCCTTCACTCTCTTCATCTCCAACACTGTCCCTATCTCCATCCCCCCACTCTCTCATCCATTGCATTTTCTGACCCGCTTCCCCCTCCACTCTCTTCCCCTTCCCCCTCCACTCTCTTCCCCCTCCCCCCCACTCACTTTCCCCCTCCCCCCTCCACTCTCTTTCCCCCAACCCCCTCCACTCTCTCCCCTTCCCCCTCCACTCTCTTCCCCTTCCCCCTCCACTCTCTTCCCCTTCCCCCTCCACTCTCTTCCCCCTCCCCCCCACTCTCTTTCCCCCTCCCCCCTCCACTCTCTTTCCCCCAACCCCCTCCACTCTCTTCCCCTTCCCCCTCCACTCTCTTCCCCTTCCCCCTCACTCTCTTCCCCTTCCCCCTCCCCCTTCCCCATCACTCTCTTCCCCCTCCACTCTCTTTCCCCTTCACCCTCCACTCTCTTCCACTTCCCCCTCCACTCTCTTTCCCCTTCCCCCTCCACTCTCTTCCCCTTCCCCCTCCACTCTCTTCCCCTTCCCCCTCCACTCTCTTCCCCTTCCCCCTCCACTTTCTTCCCCCTTCAATCTCTCCCCTTCCCCTTCACTCTCTTCATCTCCAACACTCTCCCTATCTCCACCCCCCACTCTCTCATCCATTGCATTTTCTCACCTGCTTCCCCCTCCACTCTCTTCCGTTTCCCCCTCCACTCTCTTCCCCCTCCCACCCACTCTCTTTCCCCCTCCCCCCTCCACTCTCTTTCCCCCACCCCCCTCCACTCTCTTCCCCACCCCCACCACACTCATCCCCTCCCCTCCCCCAACCCCATCACTCTCTTCCCCCACCACTCTCAACCCCTTCACCCTCCACCTCAACCACAACCCCCACCCACACAACTCCACCCCACACAAACTCCCATCCCCCACCACTCTCTACCCCTTCCCCCTCCACTCTCTTCCCCTTCCCCTCCACACTCTACCCCTTCCCCCACCACTCTCTCCCCCTCCACTCTCTCCCCTTCCCCCTCCATTCTCTTCCCCTTCCCCCTCCACTCTCTTCCCCTTCCCCTCCACTCTCTTCCCCCTTCCCCCTCCACTCTCTCCCCTTCCCCCTCCACTCTCTTCCCCCTCCAGTCACTTCCCCTTCCCCCTCCACTCTCTTCCCCCTTCGCCCTCCACTCTCTTCCCCCTTCTCCCTCCACTCCTTCCCCCTTCCCCCTCCACACACTTCCCCTTCCCCCTCCACTCACTCCCCATCCCCCCCCCCTCCCCATCACACTCAACCCCCTCCACTCACTTTCCCCTCCACACTCTTACCCCTACCCCCACCACTCTCTTCCCCTTCCCCCTCCACACTCATCCCCATCCCCACCACACACTACCCCTACCCACACCACACTCTTCCCCCTCCACTCTCTTCCCCTTCCCCCTCCACTCTCTTCCCCTTCCCCCTCCACTCTCTTCCCCAACCCCCTCCACTCACTTCCCCCCACCCCCCTCCACTCTCTTTCCCCATCCCCCTCCACTCTCATCCACTTCCCCTCCACTCTCTTCCCCCTCCACTCACTTTCCCCTTCCCCCTCCACTCTCTTCCCCTTCCCCCTCCACTCTCTCCCCCTTCCCCCTCCACTCTCTTCCCCTTCCCCCTCCACTCTCTTCCCCTTCCCCCACCACTCTCTTCCCCATCCCCTCCACTCTCTACCCCCTTCCCCCACCACTCTCTCCCCCTCCACTCTCTTCCCCTTCCCCCTCCACTCTCTTCCCCATCCCCCTCCACTCACTTTCCCCTTCCCCCTCCACTCTCTTCCCCTTCCCCCTCCACTCTCTCCCCCATCCCCCTCCACTCTCTTCCCCTTCCTCCTCCACTCTACCCCTTCCCCTCCACTCTCTACCCCTTCCCCCACCACTCTCTTCCCCCTCCACTCTCTTCCCCTTCCCCCTCCACTCTCTTCCCCTTCCCCCTCCACTCTCTTCCCCTTCCCCCTCCACTCTCTTCCCCCTTCCCCTCCACTCTCTTCCCCCTTCCCCCTCCACTCTCTTCCCCCTCCAGTCACTTTCCCTTCCCCTCCACTCTCTTCCCCTTCCCCTCCACTCTCTTCCCCTTTCCCCTACACTCTCTTCCCCTTCCCCTCCACTCTCTTCCCCTTCCCCTCCACTCTTTTCCCCTTCCCCCTCCACTATCTTTCCCCTTCCCCCTCCACTCTTTCCCCCTCCACTCTCTTTCCCCTTCCCCTCCACTCTCTTCCCCCTACCCCCTCCACTGTCTTCCCCTACCCCCTCCACTCTCTTCCCCTTCCCCCTCCACTCACTTCCCCTTCCCCCTCCACTCTCTACCCCTGCCCCCACCACTCTCTTCCCCCTTCCCCCTCCCCCTTCCCCCTAAACTCTCTTTCCCCATCCCCCTCCACTCTCTTTCCCCTTCCCCCTCCACTGTCTTCCCCTTCCATCCTCACTCTCTTCCCCTTCCCCCTCCACTCTCTTCCCCTTCCCCTCCACACTCTTCCCCCTTCCCCTCCACTCTCTTCCCCCTTCCCCCTCCACTCTCTTCCCCTTCCCCCTCCACTCTCTTCCCCCTTCAATCTCTCTCCCCTTCCCCTTCACTCTCTTCATCTCCAACACTGTCCCTGTCTCCATCCCCCCACTCTCTCATCCATTGCATTTTCTCACCCGCTTCTCCCTCCACTCTCTTCCCCTTCCCCCCCCACTCTCTTCCCCCTCCCCCCCACTCTCCCCCTCCCCCCTCCACTCTCTTTCCCCCACCCCCCTCCACTCTCTTCCCCTTCCCCCTCCACTCTCTTCCCCTTCCCCCTCCCCCTTCCCCATCACTCTCTTCCCCCTCCACTCTCTTTCCCCTTCACCCTCCACTCTCTTCCACTTCCCCCTCCACTCTCTTTCCCCTTCCCCCTCCACGCTCTTCCCCTTCCCCTTCCACTCTCTTCCCCTTCCCCCTCCACTTTCTTCCCCCTTCAATCTCTCTCCCCTTCCCCTTCACTCTCTTCATCTCCAACACTCTCCCTATCTCCACCCCCCACTCTCTCATCCATTGCATTTTCTCACCTGCTTCCCCCTCCACTCTCTTCCGTTTCCCCCTCCACTCTCTTCCCACTCCCACCCACTCTCTTTCCCCCTCCCCCCTCCACTCTCTTTCCCCCACCCCCCTCCACTCTCTTCCCCTTCCCCCTCCACTCTCTTCCCCTTCCCCCTCCCCCTTCCCCATCACTCTCTTCCCCCTCCACTCTCTTTCCCCTTCACCCTCCACTCTCTTCCACTTCCCCCTCCACTCTCTTCCCCCTCCACTCTCTTTCCCTTTCCCCCTCCACTCTCTTCCCCTTCCCCCTCCACTCTCTTCCCCTTCCCCCTCCACTCTCTTCCCCCTTCCCCCTCCACTCTCTACCCCTTCCCCCTCCACTCTCTTCCCCTTCCCCTCCACTCTCTACCCCTTCCCCCACCACTCTCTTCCCCCTCCACTCTCTTCCCCTTCCCCCTCCACTCTCTTCCCCTTCCCCCTCCACTCTCTTCCCCTTTCCCCTCCACTCTCTTCCCCCTTCCCCCTCCACTCTCTTCCCCTTCCCCCTCCACGCTCTTCCCCTTCCCCCTCCACTCTCTACCCCTGCCCCCACCACTCTCTTCCCCCTTCCCCCTCCCCCTTCCCCCTAAACTCTCTTTCCCCTTCCCCCTCCACTCTCTTCCCCCTCCACTCTCTTTCACCTTCCCCTCCACTCTCTTCCCCCTTCCCCCTCCACTCTCTTCCCCTTCCCCCTCCACTCTCTTCCCCCTTCAATCTCTCTCCCCTTCCCCTTCACTCTCTTCATCTCCAACACTGTCCCTATCTCCATCCCCCCACTCTCTCATCCATTGCATTTTCTCACCCGCTTCCCCCTCCACTCTCTTCCCCTTCCCCCTCCACTCTCTTCCCCCTCCCCCCCCACTCTCTTTCCCCCTCCCCCTCCACTCTCTTTCCCCCACCCCCCCTCCACTCTCTTCCCCTTCCCCCTCCACTCTCTTCCCCTTCCCCCTCCACTCTCTTCCCCTTCCCCCTCCCCCTTCCCCATCACTCTCTTCCCCCTCCACTCTCTTTCCCCTTCACCCTCCACTCTCTTCCACTTCCCCCTCCACTCTCTTTCCCCTTCCCCCTCCACTCTCTTCCCCTTCCCCCTCCACTCTCTTCCCCTTCCCCCTCCACTTTCTTCCCCCTTCAATCTCTCTCCCCTTCCCCTTCACTCTCTTCATCTCCAACACTGTCCCTATCTCCATCCCCCCACTCTCTCATCCATTGCATTTTCTCACCCGCTTCCCCCTCCACTCTCTTCCCCCTTCCCCCTCCACTCTCTTCCCCTTCCCCCTCCCCCTTCCCCATCACTCTCTTCCCCCTCCACTCTCTTTCCCCTTCACCCTCCACTCTCTTCCACTTCCCCCTCCACTCTTTCCCCTTCCCCCTCCACTCT